>NW_026608089.1:0-89900 GCF_029499605.1 Hyla sarda
GTGGCATTTACTGTTTGGTGTGGTGCAATACTCTGCAGAGGATCACGTTGCAGGGTAGCATATGCTGTGTGTGGTGATGCAGTGCTCTGCAGATTGTCTTGTTTCAATATAGTATACAGTAGGGTGCAATGCTCTGTAGAGATATAACATAGGCTACATCTAATTAAATCATAGTATACACAGTGTAATACTCGTTATTTGCACGATCATGGTGTCCATACGGTTCATACGCTTGATTTATTATGGGCGTACACGTATTACTGGTACAAGGGGCACACGAGTAGAGCGTCTGATATAGTTATAATGGGCGTACACGTATTACTGGTACAAGGTGCACACGAGTAGAGCATCTGATATAGTTATAATGGGCGTACACGCATTACTGGTACAAGGTGCACACGAGTAGAGCATCTGATATAGTTATAATGGGCGTACACGTATTACTGGTACAAGGTGCACACGAGTAGAGCATCTGATATAGTTATAATGGGCGTACACGTATTACTGGTACAAGGTGCACACGAGTAGAGCATCTGATATAGTTATAATGGGCGTACACGTATTACTGGTACAAGGTGCACACGAGTAGATCATCTGATATAGTTATAATGGGCGTACACGTATTACTGGTACAAGGGGCAGACGAGTAGAGCATCTGATATAGTTATAATGGGCGTACACGCATTACTGGTACAAGGTGCACACGAGTAGAGCATCTGATATAGTTATAATGGGCATACACGTATTACTGGTACAAGGGGCAGACGAGTAGAGCGTCTGATATAGTTATAATGGGCGTACACGTATTACTGGTACAAGGGGCAGACGAGTAGAGCATCTGATATAGTTATAATGGGCGTACACGTATTACTGGTACAAGGCGCACACGAGTAGAGCATCTGATATAGTTATAATGGGCGTACACGCATTACTGGTACAAGGTGCACACGAGAAGAGCATCTGATATAGTTATAATGGGCGTACACGTATTACTGGTACAAGGGGCACACGAGTAGAGCATCTGATATAGTTATAATGGGCGTACACGTATTACTGGTACAAGGGGCACACGAGTAGAGCATCTGATATAGTTATAATGGGCGTACACGTATTACTGGTACAAGGGGCACACGAGTAGAGCATCTGATATAGTTATAATGGGCGTACACGCATTACTGGTACAAGGTGCACACGAGTAGAGCATCTGATATAGTTATAATGGGCGTACACGTATTACTGGTACAAGGTGCACACGAGTAGAGCATCTGATATAGTTATGATGGGCGTACACGCATTACTGGTACAAGGGGCAGACGAGTAGAGCATCTGATATAGTTATAATGGGCGTACACGTATTACTGGTACAAGGGGCACACGAGTAGAGCATCTGATATAGTTATAATGGGCGTACACGCATTACTGGTACAAGGGGCACACGAGTAGAGCATCTGATATAGTTATAATGGGCGTACACGCATTACTGGTACAAGGTGCACACGAGTAGAGCATCTGATATAGTTATAATGGGCGTACACGCATTACTGGTACAAGGGTCAGACGAGTAGAGCATCTGATATAGTTATAATGGGCGTACACGTATTACTGGTACAAGGGGCAGACGAGTAGAGCATCTGATATAGTTATAATGGGCGTACACGTATTACTGGTACAAGGCGCACACGAGTAGAGCATCTGATATAGTTATAATGGGCGTACACGCATTACTGGTACAAGGTGCACACGAGAAGAGCATCTGATATAGTTATAATGGGCGTACACGTATTACTGGTACAAGGGGCACACGAGTAGAGCATCTGATATAGTTATAATGGGCGTACACGTATTACTGGTACAAGGGGCACACGAGTAGAGCATCTGATATAATTATAATGGGCGTACACGTATTACTGGTACAAGGCGCACACGAGTAGAGCGTCTGATATAGTTATAATGGGCGTACACGTATTACTGGTACAAGGGTCAGACGAGTAGAGCATCTGATATAGTTATAATGGGCGTACACGTATTACTGGTACAAGGTGCACACGAGTAGATCATCTGATATAGTTATAATGGGCGTACACGCATTACTGGTACAAGGGGCAGACGAGTAGAGCATCTGATATAGTTATAATGGGCGTACACGTATTACTGGTACAAGGTGCACACGAGTAGAGCATCTGATATAGTTATAATGGGCGTACACGTATTACTGGTACAAGGGGCAGACGAGTAGAGCATCTGATATAGTTATAATGGGCGTACACGTATTACTGGTACAAGGTGCACACGAGTAGAGCATCTGATATAGTTATAATGGGCGTACACGTATTACTGGTACAAGGGGCAGACGAGTAGAGCATCTGATATAGTTATAATGGGCGTACACGTATTACTGGTACAAGGTGCACACGAGTAGAGCATCTGATATAGTTATAATGGGCGTACACGTATTACTGGTACAAGGTGCACACGAGTAGAGCGTCTGATATAGTTATAATGGGCGTACATGCATTACTGGTACAAGGGGCACACGAGTAGAGCGTCTGATATAGTTATAATGGGCGTACACGCATTACTGGTACAAGGGGCACACGAGTGGAGCGTCTGATATAGTTATAATGGGCGTACACGTATTACTGGTACAAGGGGCACACGAGTGGAGCATCTGATATAGTTATAATGGGCGTACACGCATTACTGGTACAAGGTGCACACGAGTAGAGCATCTGATATAGTTATAATGGGCGTACACGTATTACTGGTACAAGGTGCACACGAGTAGAGCATCTGATATAGTTATAATGGGCATACACGTATTACTGGTACAAGGGGCACACGAGTGGAGCATCTGATATAGTTATAATGGGCGTACACGTATTACTGGTACAAGGGGCACACGAGTGGAGCATCTGATATAGTTATAATGGGCGTACACGCATTACTGGTACAAGGTGCAGACGAGTAGAGCATCTGATATAGTTATAATGGGCGTACACGTATTACTGGTACAAGGGGCACACGAGTAGAGCGTCTGATATAGTTATAATGGGCGTACATGCATTACTGGTACATGGTGCACACGAGTAGAGCATCTGATATAGTTATAATGGGCGTACACGCATTACTGGTACAAGGTGCACACGAGTAGAGCATCTGATATAGTTATAATGGGCGTACACGTATTACTGGTACAAGGGGCACACGAGTAGAGCATCTGATATAGTTATAATGGGCGTACATGCATTACTGGTACAAGGTGCACACGAGTAGAGCATCTGATATAGTTATAATGGGCGTACATGCATTACTGGTACAAGGTGCACACGAGTAGAGCGTCTGATATAGTTATAATGGGCGTACATGCATTACTGGTACAAGGTGCACACGAGTAGAGCGTCTGATATAGTTATAATGGGCGTACACGTATTACTGGTACAAGGGGCACACGAGTAGAGCGTCTGATATAGTTATAATGGGCGTACATGCATTACTGGTACAAGGTGCACACGAGTAGAGCATCTTCACGGTTTGATAACTCCATGAGTTTCTTATTTTCCGTACTCTCATGGTTAATTCATACGCTTATGGCACACTGCTTGTACGCGCATAGTATGTATACAGTTTCATGTGCTAATATCATTATATACGGTACATATACTCACTGACGATACATTCACAGCATTTATACTGTGCAGACTGGTTTATGCTGTTCACCTCATGGTTATTCTCTCACTCGCAGGTGTTATACACAAACTTGGCATTTATGCTGTTCACATATTCTTGGCATGTTCACGGTCTTACGTTCTTTCTACCATGTTACGTTCATGGCAATCAAACACCTCGTAATTATCACTGGTTCATACGCTCAGAGTATCATTGGGTTCATATGTTAATGGTATTTCATACTGGTTACGGCAGTATTCTGTCTATGGCGATTATACGGTTCATACACTCATGGCAGTTATAGTGGTCACACGCTCACGGTTCTTAAGTTGTTCACATGTTCACCGCATTCATACACGCAGGTTTCATACGGTTCTCACACAGTGTTATGCTGTTTCGTGCACTTGTGGCCATGCGCTCATAGCATGTTCACAGCATTATACTGCTCATAGAGTCATACCACATATTAATTCGTAGCACATATGCTCGACGCTTATACTGCACATGTACTTGTAGCATTTATACTGCACATACGCTCTTAGCATTGATACCGCAAGTATACTCATAGCATTATACTGCTCATAGTATCATACCACTATACGCTCATAGAATTTATACCACATATATGCTCGTTGTATTCATACCACAGACATGTTCACGTCATGTATATTGCACATAGAATTGTAGCAATACACTACACGGACATTCGTAGCATTCATTCTGTACATACGATGGTAGGAATTATTATGCTGACATGTTGTAGTACTTATTCTGTGTACATGTAGCATTCATTCTGTACATACGATGGTAGTAATTATTATGCTGACACGTTGTAGTACTTATTCTGCGTACATGTAGCATTCATTCTGTACATACGATGGTAGTAATTATTATGCTGACATGTTGTAGTACTTATTCTGTGTACATGTAGCATTCATTCTGTACATACGATGGTAGTAATTATTATGCTGACACGTTGTAGTACTTATTCTGCGTACATGTATCATTCATTCTGTACATACGATGGTAGTAATTATGCTGACACCTTGTAGTACTTATTCTGCGTACATGTATCATTCATTCTGTACATACGATGGTAGTAATTATGCTGACACCTTGTAGTACTTATTCTGTGTACATGTAGCATTCATTCTGTACATACGATGGTAGTAATTATTATGCTGACACGTTGTAGTACTTATTCTGCGTACATGTAGCATTCATTCTGTACATACGATGGTAGTGTTTATTATGCTGACACCTTGTAGTACTTATTCTGCGTACATGTAGCATTCATTCTGTACATACGATGGTAGTAATTATTATGCTGACACGTAGTACTTATTCTGCGTACATGTAGCATTCATTCTGTACATACGATGGTAGTAATTATTATGCTGACACGTTGTAGTACTTATTCTGTGTACATGTAGCATTCATTCTGTACATACGATGGTAGTAATTATTATGCTGACACGTTGTAGTACTTATTCTGCGTACATGTATCATTCATTCTGTACATACGATGGTAGTAATTATGCTGACACCTTGTAGTACTTATTCTGTGTACATGTATCATTCATTCTGTACATACGATGGTAGTAATTATTATGCTGACACGTTGTAGTACTTATTCTGCGTACATGTAGCATTCATTCTGTACATACGATGGTAGTAATTATTATGCTGACACGTTGTAGTACTTATTCTGCGTACATGTAGCATTCATTCTGTACATACGATGGTAGTAATTATTATGCTGACACGTTGTAGTACTTATTCTGCGTACATGTAGCATTCATTCTGTACATACGATGGTAGTAATTATTATGCTGACACGTTGTAGTACTTATTCTGCGTACATGTAGCATTCATTCTGTACATACGATGGTAGTAATTATGCTGACACCTTGTAGTACTTATTCTGCGTACATGTATCATTCATTCTGTACATACGATGGTAGTAATTATGCTGACACCTTGTAGTACTTATTCTGCGTACATGTATCATTCATTCTGTACATACGATGGTAGTAATTATGCTGACACCTTGTAGTACTTATTCTGCGTACATGTATCATTCATTCTGTACATACGATGGTAGTAATTATGCTGACACCTTGTAGTACTTATTCTGTGTACATGTATCATTCATTCTGTACATACGATGGTAGTAATTATTATGCTGACACGTTGTAGTACTTATTCTGCGTACATGTAGCATTCATTCTGTACATACGATGGTAGTAATTATGCTGACACCTTGTAGTACTTATTCTGCGTACATGTATCATTCATTCTGTACATACGATGGTAGTAATTATGCTGACACCTTGTAGTACTTATTCTGCGTACATGTATCATTCATTCTGTACATACGATGGTAGTAATTATGCTGACACCTTGTAGTACTTATTCTGTGTACATGTATCATTCATTCTGTACATACGATGGTAGTAATTATTATGCTGACACGTTGTAGTACTTATTCTGCGTACATGTAGCATTCATTCTGTACATACGATGGTAGTAATTATTATGCTGACACGTTGTAGTACTTATTCTGCGTACATGTAGCATTCATTCTGTACATACGATGGTAGTAATTATGCTGACACCTTGTAGTACTTATTCTGCGTACATGTATCATTCATTCTGTACATACGATGGTAGTAATTATGCTGACACCTTGTAGTACTTATTCTGTGTACATGTATCATTCATTCTGTACATACGATGGTAGTAATTATGCTGACACCTTGTAGTACTTATTCTGCGTACATGTATCATTCATTCTGTACATACGATGGTAGTAATTATGCTGACACCTTGTAGTACTTATTCTGTGTACATGTAGCATTCATTCTGTACATACGATGGTAGTAATTATTATGCTGACACGTTGTAGTACTTATTCTGTGTACATGTAGCATTCATTCTGTACATACGATGGTAGTAATTATTATGCTGACACGTTGTAGTACTTATTCTGTGTACATGTATCATTCATTCTGTACATACAATGGTAGGAATTATTATGCGGACACGTTGTAGTACTTATTCTGTGTACATGTAGCATTCATTCTGTACATACGATGGTAGTAATTATTATGCTGACACGTTGTAGTACTTATTCTGCGTACATGTAGCATTCATTCTGTACATACGATGGTAGTAATTATTATGCTGACACGTTGTAGTACTTATTCTGCGTACATGTATCATTCATTCTGTACATACGATGGTAGTAATTATGCTGACACCTTGTAGTACTTATTATGTGTACATGTATCATTCATTCTGTACATACGATGGTAGTAATTATGCTGACACCTTGTAGTACTTATTCTGTGTACATGTATCATTCATTCTGTACATACGATGGTAGTAATTATTATGCGGACACGTTGTAGTACTTATTCTCCGTACATGTAGCATTCATTCTGTACATACGATGGTAGTAATTATTATGCTGACACGTTGTAGTACTTATTCTGCGTACATGTATCATTCATTCTGTACATACGATGGTAGTAATTATGCTGACACCTTGTAGTACTTATTCTGTGTACATGTAGCATTCATTCTGTACATACGATGGTAGTAATTATGCTGACACCTTGTAGTACTTATTCTGTGTACATGTATCATTCATTCTGTACATACGATGGTAGTAATTATTATGCTGACACGTTGTAGTACTTATTCTGCGTACATGTAGAATTCATTTCGTTATGTTCTCTGCACTAACATCCATAGCATTTACTGTACATGGGTAATGGTATTTATTCTGCATATTCATCCATAGCGTCTACACTACACACATGCTCCCGTTGCTTTTACTGTACGTATGTTCATAGGATTCATTCTGTGTATTCGTGCATAGTCTTTTATACGGAAAGTTCACTCAGGTTTGTCAGGATGTTGCCCTATTGCCGAACTCCTCTTCAGGTTAAGGGGTCAATGTCGGTTGCTACTGACTTGTTCAGAGCAATCGCATTGTTGTTTATTGTCATGACCTGACAAGTTCTCAGGTCAGATACAACCTCCTCTGTTGTATTTCACGACTACGTTATCAGTTATAGAACACATATTCAACTATCCGGCACAGGTACTCGTTTAAAGGGTGGTCATCATTTTAGTGGCACTAATCGGCTGTTCAATGCCCGGTCACCTGACTCGTTCCTTCAGGGGTTGAATCGCGGTTGTTACTGACTCACATTCAGAGCAACCAATTTCAGGAATAGTCACAATGTTACCCTGTTGCCTGACTCCTCTTCAGGTTAAGGGGTAATGTCGGTTGCTACTGACTCGTATTCAGAGCAATTTTGTCGTGTGTTATATTTGTTATGACCTGACACGTTTTCAGGTCCGATACAACCTCGTCTGTTGTATTTCTCGATTACGTTATCATTTCGTTATAGTTCACAGATTCAACTATCTGGCATAGTTGCCCGTTACGCTCATAGTCTGGTTACGTTCATAGCTTTATTTTGTTGTACTGCACATGGGTAATAGTTTTTCTGCATTTCCATCCTTAGAGTCTACACTACACATATGCTCGCGTAGCTTTACTGTACTCATGCTCATAGCTTTCATACTGCATATTCGTGCATAGTGTTTATACGGAAAGCTTATACAGCTTTGTTAGATGTTGCCCTATTTGCCCGACTCCTTCAGCTTAAGGGGTTAATGTTGGTTGCTTCTGACGAATTTTCAGAGCAATTACATTGTAGTTTATTGTCATGACCTGAGACGTTCTCAGGACAGATACAGCCTCCTCCGTGGTATTTCATGACCACGTTATCAGTTACTTATAGTAGACATATTCAGCTATCCGGCATAGTTGCACGTTGTCTTTTATCTTTTTAGATATATGTTTACACTTTATTTTCTAGGCATGTATGCGGTACTCATAATGGTGTTAGAGCATAAATTCATAACGTTCCTTACGTTTTCACGGTACTTACGCTCCCAGCTTGTGTATGATCCATGCACCAGTACACAGCATTTGTTGCATACTACCATAGTTGTATGCGGGTAGGTTATGTGCATTCGTTCCTAGTGTTGAATAGCAGTTGCACCTCTGGCTGTACATATATTTACAATACACGATTACAGTATACATATGGTGCTTACATTCATTGCAGATATATCGTGCACATATTCTTAAACCTCCTACGTCTGCAGGGGGGGATGCACCACATAGGTTATTGTTACAGACATGTCTCAGAGCAATAACATATTGAGTAGCGACTTGTAGTTGGGTATACTGTTAGCAGGTTATGCCGCACATACGGTTAACATGTTTCATGCGGTGCACACAGTGGGTGTAGATCATTTGGTTAGGGTATTGGACACAATTGGTCATTTTTGTTACTGCCTTCAGAACAACACGCCAGCTTCATACAGGTATCTTGTCATGAATACCCATGATGTTACCCTGTTGCCTGACTCCTCTTCAGGTTAAAAGAGGTAATGTCGGTTGCTACTGACTCGTTTTCAGAGCAATTTTGTCGTTTGTTATATTTATGACCTGACACGTTTTCAGGTCAGATACAACATCGTCTGTTGTATTTCTTGATTACGTTATCATTTCGTTATAGTACACAGATTCAACTATCTGGCATAATTGCACGTTCTCTTTTAAGGAGGGCCAGCATTTAGTTGCAGCTATATTGTGCATTTAATACAGTTACATGACTCATTTCTTTAGGATCGGGGATTGAATCGTGGTTGCTGCTGTCTCATTTCAGAGCAATTGATTTGACATGGTTATGTAGGTAATCTGACGCGTTTCAGATAGCATACAATCTCAATATGGCATTTCACACTTATTTAAAAAAAATAAAAAAAAGTGGTTTACAAAGACCTGTCATGTCTACAGGCATGATGGTTCACCTAAACACTGGTCACGTCTACAGGTACGTTGCTCTCGCAGGGAGCTGTCATCTGCAACAGGTCATCACTTCCAAGTCCAGTTGGGTCAGTACAGTGGCTAGTTAGGTATGTCTGTTACAGTCTCAATCAGGTAAGGTGCCTTCGTGAACCTTGTCAGGCGACATGACCCACACGGTCTATCAGGTAGATAGGTATTTCTTGTCATTTACCTGTCAGTTTAGTTTTTGCCTATTAAATAGCAGGGGATTGGTGCTTGTCAGACCTGCCATGAAGTTAGCCTTTCCGTGTCCATTTGAAGTAATGTCCCAAGTAGGGATGGTGATAGGTATAGTTCAGTTAGTATTTGGCAGGGAAGGTTATTCTCAGGTTGATTCTTTACAGATGGACGTTACTACCACGGTTTCAAAGGTATGGTTACCACCTCTAGTAGTCACTAGTTGGTCAGGGCTACTCTTCCAGCACACTAGGTATAGTCTACTTCGGGTATGTGAACATTGATGCTGGGTGTAGGACGTGTTATTTCAGGAATTGTATTCATCCTAGCATGGTTGCTTTTTGCCCTCTATAGGCCCTCATTGCGCGGTTATGGCACAACTCAGACCGCTATGCTAGGGTAAGATCTTGTATAGTTATGTAGGCAATCTGTCCTGTCACTAGTACACGTATGGAGCCCCGATCACAACTATAAAGCCTGATGGGCTGTATTTGTGTGAGGGGCGGAAGTAATTATCGCTCCCTGCACTTCCAGGTGGGGCTTATTGGGAACAGGTGGGGGCGTGTGTATATAACTTCCCCCTCTCATAAAGGGGCGGAGCACGTGTCGTTTGTGGAACCCTCCCAACCCTCCCTTATATTCCTTCACTATAGTGCATGCCCTCTATAGGCCCTCATTGCGCGGTTATGGCACAACTCAGACCGCTATGCTAGGGTAAGATCTTGTATAGGTATGTAAGCAATCTGTCCTGTCACTAGTACACGTATGGAGCCCCAATCACAAAAAAAATATTATATATATATATATATATATATATATATATATATATATATATATATATATACACACATACATACATACATACAAAGGGAATAAACATGTGTATAGCAAAACCTGTGTTACTGATATATATATATATATATATATATATATATACACACACACAAAGGGAATAAACCTGTGTTACTGATAGATATATATATATATATATATATATATATATATATATATATATATATATATATATACACACACACAAAGGGAATAAACCTGTGTTACTGCAATCCTTTCCTGTGAGGAATACTTCATTCTATAGAGAAATGTCAGGGGGACAACACTGACTGTACATGACCCGTCTATGACCCGTCTATACATAGAATGCAGCATGGTCACCAGTCAGATATAAGATATTGGGAGAGAGAAGACAGGGGGCTCCCCGATATCATGTATAAAAGGTGCGCACCCTCCACCTCACCCGAGTGATATACTGACCTGTAGAGGTTCCATGTTGGTGAGTACCTGCAGTAGTAAGGGAAGTGAAGTAGATTTTGGCTGCCGCACTCTGACCGGTACCAGAATCCAAGAAGGAAACCCATCTGGATAAGCGAACATACAAGCCAAGAACGGTCGTGGAGGCGATGAACCTGAACGCACATGAAGGGCTCCGTACAGGACAAGGTATCATTTATTGTTTACAGGAAGTTGACGCGTTTCGGCACCGACTAATGCCTTCCTCAGGTCCACCAAGATTTAGCCTGAGATCTCAGGATATGCAGCACAAACCAACCCCCTCCGGAACCAGTACGGCGGCACAACTGCCCTCCGGACCCAGTACGGCGGCACTACTGCCCTCCGGACCCAGTACGGCGGCACTACTGCCCTCCGGACCCAGTACGGCGGCACTACTCCCCTCCGGACCCAGTACGGCGGCACTACTCCCCTCCGGACCCAGTACGGCGGCACTACTCCCCTCCGGACCCAGTACGGCGGCACTACTCCCCTCCGGACCCAGTACGGCGGCACTACTCCCCTCCGTACCCAGTACGGCGGCACTACTCCCCTCCGTACCCAGTACGGCGGCACTACTCCCCTCCGGACCCAGTACGGCGGCACTACTCCCCTCCGGACCCAGTACGGCGGCACTACTCCCCTCCGGACCCAGTACGGCGGCACTACTCCCCTCCGGACCCAGTACGGCGGCACTACTCTTGCTCTTTCTGAGTGTTGCTGTGTAAGAGGGGGCGTGAAAGAGGAGTTTCAAAAACTGTGATTATCTGTTGTGCGGAGTGAATCAGTGGAGTGGGTGCGACTGCCTATAGTCCACATTTATATTCTGAGGGGAGGAGGAGTAGATTGGGCACAGGTGTATAAATCTTAGCTTGGGACTCTTATTGAGATCTTGCTCTTCAGAGTGTTGCTGTGTAAGAGGGGGCGTGAAAGAGGAGTTTCAAAAACAGGAGTTTGAAAGCAGGAGGTTGAGATCGCTGTGAGTTTTAATTTTTTAACCCACAAGGTCTACAAAAAATTTTAAGTGTCATTTTGACTGTCTGTTTTTGCCTATACATCTGTGAAATCCCCATAACTAGATGGCCTCCATGTTGGAAAATGCAGTCCAATGTACATCCTATTCAATGTATGCAATCCTTGAACAACAGTTTGAGGTGCATATTGTTGTGCGAGATGTGCGCTAGTTGTCCGTTTGGAAGCCCAGATCCTGCATCTATAGGGGCGACTGGCAACAATGAGAAGCATTAACAACATGGAGAGGAGTCTCGTGCTCACTGAGCAGGCACTCTCGGGAATAGAGGTGGGGGAGGACAGTGGGACAGAGTTGCAGGACAGTCAGGCAGTTAGCTGGGTTACAGTTAGAAAGAGGGGTAGGGGAAAAAGTGTCAGGGAGGCTAGTCCTGAACTGGCACACCCCAACAAGTTTGCCCGCTTGGCAGATGAGGGGGATGCCATTACAGAGCTAGCAGAACTGCAGCAGGATACCGCCTCTGACCGCCAGGGGGGTGTCTGCTCCAGTAAGGAGGGAGGAAGGAGTACAGGGCAGGCCAGACAGGTACTAGTGGTGGGGGACTCAATTATTAGGGGGACAGACAGGGCAATCTGTCACAAAGACCGGGATCGCCTAACAGTGTGTTGTCTGCCTGGCGCACGAGTTCGGCACATCGCGGATCGGGTTGAGAGGTTGCGGGGCGGGGCTGGAGAGGACCCAGCAGTCATGGTACATATTGGCACCAATGACAAAGTAAGAGGTAGGTGGAGTGTCCTTAAAAATGATTTCAGGGACTTAGGCCGCAAGCTTAAGGCAAGGACCTCCAAGGTAGTCTTTTCTGAAATACTACCAGTACCACGAGCCGCACCAGAGAGGCAGCGGGAGATCAGGGACCTGTACCACGAGCCGCACCAGAGAGGCAGCGGGAGATCAGGGACCTGTACCACGAGCCGCACCAGAGAGGCAGCGGGAGATCAGGGACCTGTACCACGAGCCGCACCAGAGAGGCAGTGGGAGATCAGGGACCTGTACCACGAGCCGCACCAGAGAGGCAGCGGGAGATCAGGGAGGTAAACAAGTGGCTCAGAAGCTGGTGTAGGAAGGAAGGGTTTGGGTTCATGGAGAACTGGGCTGACTTCGCTGTCGGTTACCGGCTCTACCGTAGGGACGGGCTGCACCTCAATGGGGAGGGGGCGCTGTGCTTGGGGAGAAGATGGCTAGAAGGGTGGAGGAGTATTTAAACTAGGGACTTGGGGGGAGGCAACCTACAGCAAAGAGGGGGAAGATAGTGTAGATAGAGAGGTGGGAATTATAAATGTACCTGGGGGTGGAGCGGTGGGAGCGGTTAGAATAGTTAATAGGAATAGGCTTCATAGGAAAATAAAACTTACACCCTTGAATCCCATTAACCACAATAACATAAAGGATGGAAATGTAAAGTGAATGTTCACAAATGCCAGAAGCCGAGCAAATAAAATGGGGGAGCTTGAGGCCTTGATACTGGAGGAACATATTGATATAGTTGGGGTCACCGAGACATGGCTGGTGATATAGTTGGGGTCACCGAGACCTGGCTGGTGATATAGTTGGGGTCACCGAGACCTGGCTGGTGATATAGTTGGGGTCACCGAGACCTGGCTGGTGATATAGTTGGGGTCACCGAGACCTGGCTGGTGATATAGTTGGGGTCACCGAGACCTGGCTGGTGATATAGTTGGGGTCACCGAGACCTGGCTGGTGATATAGTTGGGGTCACCGAGACCTGGCTGGTGATATAGTTGGGGTCACCGAGACCTGGCTGGTGATATAGTTGGGGTCACCGAGACCTGGCTGGTGATATAGTTGGGGTCACCGAGACCTGGCTGGTGATATAGTTGGGGTCACCGAGACCTGGCTGGTGATATAGTTGGGGTCACCGAGACCTGGCTGGTGATATAGTTGGGGTCACCGAGACCTGGCTGGTGATATAGTTGGGGTCACCGAGACATGGCTGGTGATATAGTTGGGGTCACCGAGACATGGCTGGTGATATAGTTGGGGTCACCGAGACATGGCTGGTGATATAGTTGGGGTCACCGAGACCTGGCTGGTGATATAGTTGGGGTCACCGAGACCTGGCTGGTGATATAGTTGGGGTCACCGAGACCTGGCTGGTGATATAGTTGGGGTCACTGAGACCTGGCTGGTGATATAGTTGGGGTCACTGAGACCTGGCTGGTGATATAGTTGGGGTCACTGAGACATGGCTGGTGATATAGTTGGGGTCACTGAGACATGGCTGGTGATATAGTTGGGGTCACTGAGACATGGCTGGTGATATAGTTGGGGTCACTGAGACATGGCTGGTGATATAGTTGGGGTCACTGAGACATGGCTGGTGATATAGTTGGGGTCACTGAGACATGGCTGGTGATATAGTTGGGGTCACTGAGACATGGCTGGTGATATAGTTGGGGTCACTGAGACATGGCTGGTGATATAGTTGGGGTCACTGAGACATGGCTGGACTCCTCACATGACTGGGCTGTTAATCTGCAGGGGTTTACATTGTTTCGCAAGGATAGAATGAACAGAAAAGGTGGTGGAGTCTGTCTGTATGTAAGAAGTGGTATGAAAGTCAGTGTGAACGATGCCATAGTGTGTGATGATTCTGAGGATGTGGAATCATTGTGGGTAGAATTACAAAAGGAGGGAAATACTGAAAAAATAGTATTTGGTGTAATCTACAGACCCCCTAATATCACTGAAGAGATAGAAGGTCGGCTGTATAAACAAATAGAGAGGCCGCCCGGGCAGGTACAGTGGTAATAATGGGAGATTATAACTATCCAGATATAGATTGGGGTCCGGGGTTGGCTAAAACTACAAAGGGGCGTCAATTCCTAAATTTATTGCAGGATAATTTTATGGGCCAGTTTGTGGAGGACCCAACAAGAAGTGATGCCTTGTGGGATCTGATCATTTCCAACAACGCAGAGCTGGTTGGTAATGTAACTGTGCGGGAAAACCTTGGGAATAGCGACCACAATATAGTTACTTTTGACTTAAAATGTAGAAAACAAAGACAGACGGGGAAGGCAAAAACATATAACTTTAAAAAGGCAAATTTCCCTGGGCTGAGAGCTGCACTACAGGACATAGACTGGGGGGAGGGGTTCTCAAATACTGATACAGAAGGGAAATGGGACATCTTTATATCAACTCTAAATAACTATACAGCTAAATATATACCAAAGGGGAACAAATATAAACCATTAAAACTAAATCCTACATGGCTGACAAATGATGTTAAAAGAGCAATAAACAGCAAAAAAATAGCCTTCAAAAAATACAAATCTGATGGGTCAGATATAACATTTATACAGTACAAGGAGCTTAATAAAATCTGTAAAAATGTAATAAAAACAGCAAAAATTCTAAATGAGAGACAGGTGGCCGAAGAAAGCAAAACTAATCCTAAATATTTTTTTAGATATATAAATGCAAAAAAACCAAGGACAGAGCATGTAGGACCCCTTAATAATGATAATGGGGAGGTTGTCACAGGCGATCAAGAGAAAGCGGAGCTACTGAATGGGTTCTTTAGTTCTGTATATACTATGGAAGAAGGAGCTGACATTGGCCAGGTCAGTGCTGGTAACACATCATGTACAGGTCAGTGCTGGTAACACATCATGTACAGGTCAGTGCTGGTAACACATCATGTACAGGTCAGTGCTGGTAACACATCATGTACAGGTCAGTGCTGGTAACACATCATGTACAGCTCAGTGCTGGTAACACATCATGTACAGGTCAGTGCTGGTAACACATCATGTACAGGTCAGTGCTGGTAACACATCATGTACAGCTCAGTGCTGGTAACACATCATGTACAGGTCAGTACTGGTAACACACCATGTACAGGTCAGTGCTGGTAACACATCATGAACAGGTCAGTGCTGGTAACACATCATGTACAGGTCAGTGCTGGTAACACATCATGTACAGGTCAGTGCTGGTAACACATCATGTACAGGTCAGTGCTGGTAACACATCATGTAATGTAGTGAACTGGCTTAATGTAGAGATGGTACAAGGTAAGTTAAGTAAAGTAAATGTAAGCAAATCTCCAGGACCGGATGGACTACACCCAAGAGTTCTTAGAGAGGTAAGTTCAGTAATATCTGTACCCCTGTTCATGATATTTAGAGATTCTCTGGTGTCTGGTATTGTGCCAAGGGACTGGCGCAAGGCTAATGTGGTACCAATCTTCAAGAAGGGCTCTAGGTCTTCCCCAGGAAACTATAGACCGGTAAGTCTAACGTGCATTGTGGGTAAATTGTTTGAAGGACTTATAAGGGATTATATACAGGAATACATTGGGGATAATAGTATTATAAGTGATAGCCAGCATGGGTTTACTAAGGAGAGAAGGTGTCACCAATCTAATCTGCTTTTATGAAGAGGTGAGTAGAAGCCTTGACAGAGGAATGGCTGTGTATATAGAGGGGGGGGCTGTGTATATAGAGGGGGGGGCTGTGTATATAGAGGGGGGGGCTGTGTATATAGAGGGGGGGGCTGTGTATATAGAGGGGGGGGGCTGTGTATATAGAGGGGGGGGGCTGTGTATATAGAGGGGGGGGCTGTGTATATAGAGGGGGGGGCTGTGTATATAGAGGGGGGGGCTGTGTATATAGAGGGGGGGGCTGTGTATATAGAGGGGGGGGCTGTGTATATAGAGGGGGGGGCTGTGTATATAGAGGGGGGGGCTGTGTATATAGAGGGGGGGGCTGTGTATATAGAGGGGGGGGCTGTGTATATATAGAGGGGGGGGCTGTGTATATATAGAGGGGGGGCTGTGTATATATAGAGGGGGGCTGTGTATATAGAGGGGGGCTGTGTATATAGAGGGGGGGCTGTGTATATATATAGAGGGGTGCTGTGTATATAGAGGGGGGCTGTGTATATAGAGGGGGGCTGTGTATATAGAGGGGGGCTGTGTATATAGAGGGGGGGCTGTGTATATAGAGGAGGGGGGCTGTGTATATAGAGGAGGGGGGCTGTGTATATATAGAGGAGGGGGGCTGTGTATATATAGAGGAGGGGGGCTGTGTATATATAGAGGAGGGGGGCTGTGTATATAGAGGAGGGGGGCTGTGTATATAAAGGAGGGGGGCTGTGTATATAGAGGAGGGGGGCTGTGTATATAGAGGAGGGGGGCTGTGTATATAGAGGAGGGGGGCTGTGTATATAAAGGAGGGGGGCTGTGTATATAAAGGAGGGGGGCTGTGTATATAGAGGAGGGGGGCTGTGTATATAGAGGAGGGGGGCTGTGTATATAGAGGAGGGGGGCTGTGTATATAGAGGAGGGGGGCTGTGTATATAGAGGAGGGGTGCTGTGTATATATAGAGGAGGGGTGCTGTGTATATATAGAGGAGGGGTGCTGTGTATATATAGAGGAGGGGTGCTGTGTATATATAGAGGAGGGGTGCTGTGTATATATAGAGGAGGGGTGCTGTGTATATATAGAGGAGGGGTGCTGTGTATATATAGAGGAGGGGTGCTGTGTATATATAGAGGAGGGGTGCTGTGTATATATAGAGGAGGGGTGCTGTGTATATATAGAGGAGGGGTGCTGTGTATATATAGAGGAGGGGGGCTGTGTATATATAGAGGAGGGGGGCTGTGTATATATAGAGGGGGGGGCTGTGTATATATAGAGGGGGGGCTGTGTATATATAGAGGGGGGGCTGTGTATATATAGAGGGGGGGCTGTGTATATATAGAGGGGGGGCTGTGTATATATAGAGGGGGGGGCTGTGTATATATAGAGGGGGGGCTGTGTATATAGAGGGGGGGGCTGTGTATATAGAGGGGGGGCTGTGTATATAGAGGGGGGGCTGTGTATATAGAGGGGGGCTGTGTATATATAGAGGGGGGGCTGTGTATATATAGAGGGGGGCTGTGTATATATAGAGGGGGGGCTGTGTATATATAGAGGGGGGGCTGTGTATATATAGAGGGGGGGCTGTGTATATATAGAGGGGGGGCTGTGTATATATAGAGGGGGGGCTGTGTATATATAGAGGGGGGGCTGTGTATATATAGAGGGGGGGCTGTGTATATATAGAGGGGGGGGCTGTGTATATATAGAGGGGGGGCTGTGTGTATATATAGAGGGGGGGCTGTGTGTATATATAGAGGGGGGGCTGTGTGTATATATAGAGGGGGGGCTGTGTGTATATATAGAGGGGGGGCTGTGTGTATATATAGAGGGGGGGCTGTGTGTATATATAGAGGGGGGGCTGTGTGTATATATAGAGGGGGGGCTGTGTGTATATATAGAGGGGGGGGCTGTGTGTATATATAGAGGGGGGGCTGTGTGTATATATAGAGGGGGGGCTGTGTGTATATATAGAGGGGGGGCTGTGTGTATATATAGAGGGGGGGCTGTGTGTATATATAGAGGGGGGGCTGTGTGTATATATAGAGGGGGGGCTGTGTGTATATATAGAGGGGGGGCTGTGTGTATATATAGAGGGGGGGCTGTGTGTATATATAGAGGGGGGGCTGTGTATATAGAGGGGGGGCTGTGTATATAGAGGGGGGGCTGTGTATATAGAGGGGGGGCTGTGTATATAGAGGGGGGGCTGTGTATATAGAGGGGGGGCTGTGTATATAGAGGGGGGGCTGTGTATATAGAGGGGGGGCTGTGTATATAGAGGGGGGGCTGTGTATATAGAGGGGGGGCTGTGTATATAGAGGGGGGGCTGTGTATATAGAGGGGGGGCTGTGTATATAGAGGGGGGGCTGTGTATATAGGGGGGGGGCTGTGTATATAGGGGGGGGGCTGTGTATATAGGGGGGGGGCTGTGTATATAGGGGGGGCTGTGTATATAGGGGGGGCTGTGTATATATAGAGGGGGGCTGTGTATACTAATAACCTGCAGCATCGTATGTCTTAGGGGGGCTGTGTATATAGAGGGGGGCGCTGTGTGTATATAGAGGGGGGCTGTGTATATAGAGGGGGGGCTGTGTATATAGGGGGGCGCTGTGTATATATAGAGGGGGGCGCTGTGTATATATAGAGGGGGGCGCTGTGTATATATAGAGGGGGGGCGCTGTGTATATATAGAGGGGGGGCTGTGTGTATATAGAGGGGGGCGCTGTGTATATAGAGGGGGGCTGTGTATATAGAGGGGGGCTGTGTATAGAGGGGGGGGCTGTGTATAGAGGGGGGGCTGTGTATAGAGGGGGGGCTGTGTATATAGAGGGGGGGCTGTGTATATAGAGGGGGGGCTGTGTATAGAGGGGGGGCTGTGTATAGAGGGGGGGCTGTGTATAGAGGGGGGCGCTGTGTATATATAGAGGGGCGCTGTGTATATATAGAGGGGGGCGCTGTGTATATATAGAGGGGCGCTGTGTATATATAGAGGGGGGCGCTGTGTATATATAGAGGGGGGCGCTGTGTATATATAGAGGGGGGGCGCTGTGTATATATAGAGGGGGGCGCTGTGTATATATAGAGGGGGGCGCTGTGTATATATAGAGGGGGGCGCTGTGTGTATATAGAGGGGGGCGCTGTGTGTATATAGAGGGGGGGGCGCTGTGTATATATAGAGGGGGGGCGCTGTGTATATATAGAGGGGGGGCGCTGTGTATATATAGAGGGGGGGGCGCTGTGTATATATAGAGGGGGCGCTGTGTATATATAGAGGGGGGGCGCTGTGTATATATAGAGGGGGGGCGCTGTGTATATATAGAGGGGGGGCTGTGTATATATAGAGGGGGGGCTGTGTGTATATATAGAGGGGGGCTGTGTATATATAGAGGAGGGGTGCTGTGTATATATAGAGGAGGGGTGCTGTGTATATATAGAGGAGGGGCGCTGTGTATATATAGAGGGGGGCGCTGTGTATATATATAGAGGGGGGCGCTGTGTGTATATATAGAGGGGGGCGCTGTGTATATATATAGAGGGGGGCGCTGTGTATATATATAGAGGGGGGCGCTGTGTATATATATATAGAGGGGGGCGCTGTGTGTATATATAGAGGGGGGCGCTGTGTGTATATATAGAGGGGGGCGCTGTGTATATATAGAGGGGGGGGCGCTGTGTATATATAGAGGGGGGGCGCTGTGTATATATAGAGGGGGGCGCTGTGTGTATATATAGAGGGGGGCGCTGTGTGTATATAGGGGGGGGGCGCTGTGTGTATATAGGGGGGGGGCGCTGTGTATATAGGGGGGGGGCGCTGTGTATATAGGGGGGGCGCTGTGTATATAGGGGGGGGCGCTGTGTATATAGGGGGGGGGGCGCTGTGTATATAGGGGGGGGCGCTGTGTATATAGGGGGGGGGCGCTGTGTATATAGGGGGGGGCGCTGTGTATATAGGGGGGGGCGCTGTGTATATAGGGGGGGGCGCTGTGTATATAGGGGGGGGCGCTGTGTATATAGGGGGGGGGCGCTGTGTATATAGGGGGGGCGCTGTGTATATAGGGGGGGGCGCTGTGTATATAGGGGGGGGCGCTGTGTATATAGGGGGGGGCGCTGTGTATATAGGGGGGGGCGCTGTGTATATAGGGGGGGCTGTGTATATAGAGGGGGGGCTGTGTATATAGGGGGGGGGCGCTGTGTATATAGGGGGGGGACGCTGTGTGTATATAGGGGGGGCGCTGTGTATATAGGGGGGGGCGCTGTGTATATAGGGGGGGGCGCTGTGTATATAGGGGGGGGCGCTGTGTATATAGGGGGGGCGCTGTGTATATAGGGGGGGGGCGCTGTGTATATAGGGGGGGCGCTGTGTATATAGGGGGGGGCGCTGTGTATATAGGGGGGGGCGCTGTGTATATAGAGGGGCGGGCGCTGTGTATATAGAGGGGCGGGCGCTGTGTATATAGAGGGGCGGGCGCTGTGTATATAGAGGGGCGGGCGCTGTGTATATAGAGGGGCGGGCGCTGTGTATATAGAGGGGCGGGCGCTGTGTATATATAGAGGGGGGCGCTGTGTATATATAGAGGGGGGCGCTGTGTATATATAGAGGGGGGGCGCTGTGTATATATAGAGGGGGGCGCTGTGTATATATAGAGGGGGGCGCTGTGTGTATATATAGAGGGGGGGGTGCTGTGTATATATAGAGGGGGGCGCTGTGTGTATATATAGAGGGGGGGCTGTGTATATATAGAGGGGGGGCTGTGTATATATAGAGGGGGGGCTGTGTATATATAGAGGGGGGGCGCTGTGTATATATAGAGGGGGGGCGCTGTGTATATATAGAGGGGGGGCGCTGTGTATATATAGAGGGGGGGCGCTGTGTATATATAGAGGGGGGCGCTGTGTATATATAGAGGGGGGCGCTGTGTATATATAGAGGGGGGGGCGCTGTGTATATATAGAGGGGGGGGCGCTGTGTATATATAGAGGGGGGGGGGCGCTGTGTATATATAGAGGGGGGGGCGCTGTGTATATATAGAGGGGGGGGCGCTGTGTATATATAGAGGGGGGGCGCTGTGTATATATAGAGGGGGGGCGCTGTGTATATATAGAGGGGGGGGGCGCTGTGTATATATAGAGGGGGGGGGCGCTGTGTATATATAGAGGGGGGGGGCGCTGTGTATATATAGAGGGGGGGGGCGCTGTGTATATATAGAGGGGGGGGGCGCTGTGTATATATAGAGGGGGGGGCGCTGTGTATATATAGAGGGGGGGGCGCTGTGTATATATAGAGGGGGGGGCGCTGTGTATATATAGAGGGGGGGCGCTGTGTATATATAGAGGGGGGCGCTGTGTATATATAGAGGGGGGCGCTGTGTATATATAGAGGGGGGCGCTGTGTATATATAGAGGGGGGCGCTGTGTATATATAGAGGGGGGCGCTGTGTATATATAGAGGGGGGGCGCTGTGTGTATATATAGAGGGGGGCGCTGTGTATATATAGAGGGGGGGCGCTGTGTATATATAGAGGGGGGGCGCTGTGTATATATAGAGGGGGGGCGCTGTGTATATATAGAGGGGGGGCGCTGTGTATATATAGAGGGGGGGGCGCTGTGTATATATAGAGGGGGGGGGGCGCTGTGTATATATAGAGGGGGGGGGGCGCTGTGTATATATAGAGGGGGGGGCGCTGTGTATATATAGAGGGGGGGGCGCTGTGTATATATAGAGGGGGGGCGCTGTGTATATATAGAGGGGGGGCGCTGTGTATATATAGAGGGGGGGCTGTGTATATATAGAGGGGGGGGGCGCTGTGTATATATAGAGGGGGGGGGCGCTGTGTATATATAGAGGGGGGGGGCGCTGTGTATATATAGAGGGGGGGGCGCTGTGTATATATAGAGGGGGGGGCGCTGTGTATATATAGAGGGGGGGGCGCTGTGTATATATAGAGGGGGGCGCTGTGTATATATAGAGGGGGGCGCTGTGTATATATAGAGGGGGGCGCTGTGTGTATATATAGAGGGGGGCGCTGTGTGTATATATAGAGGGGGACGCTGTGTGTATATAGGGGGGGGGACGCTGTGTATATAGGGGGGGGCGCTGTGTATATAGGGGGGGCGCTGTGTATATAGGGGGGCGCTGTGTATATAGGGGGGGCGCTGTGTATATAGGGGGGGCGCTGTGTATATAGGGGGGGCGCTGTGTATATAGGGGGGGCGCTGTGTATATAGGGGGGGGCGCTGTGTATATAGGGGGGGGCGCTGTGTATATAGAGGGGCGGGCGCTGTGTATATAGAGGGGCGGGCGCTGTGTATATAGAGGGGGGGGGCGCTGTGTATATAGAGGGGGGGGCGCTGTGTATATATAGAGGGGGGGGCTGTGTATATATAGAGGGGGGGGGCGCTGTGTATATAGAGGGGGGGGGCGCTGTGTATATATAGAGGGGGGGCGCTGTGTATATATAGAGGGGGGGCGCTGTGTATATATAGAGGGGGGGCGCTGTGTATATATAGAGGGGGGGCGCTGTGTATATATAGAGGGGGGGCGCTGTGTATATATAGAGGGGGGGCGCTGTGTATATATAGAGGGGGGGCGCTGTGTATATATAGAGGGGGGGCGCTGTGTATATATAGAGGGGGGGCGCTGTGTATATATAGAGGGGGGGCGCTGTGTATATATAGAGGGGGGGCGCTGTGTATATATAGAGGGGGGGCGCTGTGTATATATAGAGGGGGGGCGCTGTGTATATATAGAGGGGGGGCGCTGTGTATATATAGAGGGGGGGCGCTGTGTATATATAGAGGGGGGGCGCTGTGTATATATAGAGGGGGGGCGCTGTGTATATAGAGGGGGGGGCGCTGTGTATATATAGAGGGGGGGCGCTGTGTATATATAGAGGGGGGGCGCTGTGTATATATAGAGGGGGGGCGCTGTGTATATATAGAGGGGGGGCGCTGTGTATATATAGAGGGGGGGCGCTGTGTATATATAGAGGGGGGGGCTGTGTATATATAGAGGGGGGGCGCTGTGTATATATAGAGGGGGGCGCTGTGTATATATAGAGGGGGGGCGCTGTGTATATATAGAGGGGGGGCGCTGTGTATATATAGAGGGGGGGCGCTGTGTATATATAGAGGGGGGGCGCTGTGTATATATAGAGGGGGGGCGCTGTGTATATATAGAGGGGGGGCTGTGTATATATAGAGGGGGGGCTGTGTATATAGAGGGGGGGCTGTGTATATAGAGGGGGGGCTGTGTATATAGAGGGGGGGCTGTGTATATAGAGGGGGGGCTGTGTATATAGAGGGGGGCTGTGTATATAGAGGGGGGCTGTGTATATAGAGGGGGGCTGTATATAGAGGGGGGCTGTGTATATAGAGGGGGGCTGTGTATATAGAGGGGGGGCTGTGTATATAGAGGGGGGGCTGTGTATATAGAGGGGGGGCTGTGTATATAGAGGGGGGGCTGTGTATATAGAGGGGGGGCTGTGTATATAGAGGGGGGGGCTGTGTGTATATAGAGGGGGGGCTGTGTGTATATAGAGGGGGGGCTGTGTGTATATAGAGGGGGGGCTGTGTGTATATAGAGGGGGGGCTGTGTGTATATAGAGGGGGGGCTGTGTATATAGAGGGGGGGCTGTGTATATAGAGGGGGGGCTGTGTATATAGAGGGGGGGCTGTGTATATAGAGGGGGGGCTGTGTATATAGAGGGGGGGCTGTGTATATAGAGGGGGGGCTGTGTATATAGAGGGGGGGCTGTGTATATAGAGGGGGGGGCTGTGTATATAGAGGGGGGGCTGTGTATATAGAGGGGGGGGCTGTGTATATAGAGGGGGGGGCTGTGTATATAGAGGGGGGGGCTGTGTATATAGAGGGGGGGGCTGTGTATATAGAGGGGGGGCTGTGTATATAGAGGGGGGGCTGTGTATATAGAGGGGGGGCTGTGTATATAGAGGGGGGGCTGTGTATATAGAGGGGGGGCTGTGTATATAGAGGGGGGGCTGTGTATATAGAGGGGGGCTGTGTATATAGAGGGGGGCTGTGTATATAGAGGGGGGCTGTGTATATAGAGGGGGGCTGTGTATATAGAGGGGGGCTGTGTATATAGAGGGGGGCTGTGTATATAGAGGGGGGGCTGTGTATATAGAGGGGGGCTGTGTATATAGAGGGGGGCTGTGTATATAGGGGGGGCTGTGTATATATAGAGGGGGGGCTGTGTATATATAGAGGGGGGGCTGTGTATATATAGAGGGGGGGCTGTGTATATATAGAGGGGGGGGCTGTGTATATATAGAGGGGGGGCTGTGTATATATAGAGGGGGGGCTGTGTATATATAGAGGGGGGGCTGTGTATATATAGAGGGGGGGCTGTGTATATATAGAGGGGGGGCTGTGTATATATAGAGGGGGGGCTGTGTATATATAGAGGGGGGCTGTGTATATATAGAGGGGGGGCTGTGTATATAGGGGGGGGCTGTGTATATAGGGGGGGCTGTGTATATAGGGGGGGCTGTGTATATAGGGGGGGGCTGTGTATATAGGGGGGCTGTGTATATAGGGGGGCTGCGTATACAGAGGGGGGGCTGCGTATACAGAGGGGGGGCTGCGTATACAGAGGGGGGGCTGCGTATACAGAGGGGGGGCTGCGTATACAGAGAGGGGGGCTGCGTATACAGAGAGGGGGGCTGTGTATACAGAGAGGGGGGCTGTGTATACAGAGGGGGGCTGTGTATACAGAGGGGGGCTGTGTATACAGAGGGGGGCTGTGTATATAGAGGGGGGGCTGTGTATATAGAGGGGGGGCTGTGTATACAGAGAGGGGAGCTGTGTATATAGAGGGGGGGCTGTGTATACAGAGGGGGGCTGTGTATACAGAGGGGGGCTGTGTATACAGAGGGGGGCTGCGTATACAGAGGGGGGCTGCGTATATAGAGGGGGGGCTGCGTATATAGAGGGGGGGCTGCGTATATAGAGGGGGGCTGCGTATACAGAGGGGGGCTGCGTATACAGAGGGGGGCTGCGTATACAGAGGGGGGCTGCGTATACAGAGGGGGGCTGCGTATACAGAGGGGGGCTGCGTATACAGAGGGGGGCTGCGTATACAGAGGGGGGCTGCGTATACAGAGGGGGGCTGCGTATACAGAGGGGGGCTGTGTATACAGAGGGGGGCTGTGTATACAGAGGGGGGCTGTGTATACAGAGGGGGGGCTGTGTATACAGAGGGGGGGCTGTGTATACAGAGGGGGGGCTGTGTATATAGAGGAATGGCTGTGTATATAGAGGAATGGCTGTGTATATAGAGGGGGGCTGTGTATATAGAGGGGGGCTGTGTATATAGAGGGGGGCTGTGTATATAGAGGGGGGCTGTGTATATAGAGGGGGGGCTGTGTATATAGAGGGGGGGCTGTGTATATAGAGGGGGGGCTGTGTATATAGAGGGGGGGGCTGTGTATATAGAGGGGGGGCTGTGTATATAGAGGGGGGGGCTGTGTATATAGAGGGGGGGGCTGTGTATATAGAGGGGGGGCTGTGTATATAGAGGAATGGCTGTGTATATAGAGGGGGGCTGTGTATATAGAGGGGGGCTGTGTATATAGAGGGGGGCTGTGTATATAGAGGGGGGCTGTGTATATAGAGGGGGGCTGTGTATATAGAGGGGGGCTGTGTATATAGAGGGGGGGCTGTGTATATAGAGGGGGGGCTGTGTATATAGAGGGGGGGCTGTGTATATAGAGGGGGGGCTGTGTATATAGAGGGGGGGCTGTGTATATAGAGGGGGGGGCTGTGTATATAGAGGGGGGGGCTGTGTATATAGAGGGGGGGCTGTGTATATAGAGGGGGGGCTGTGTATATAGAGGGGGGGCTGTGTATATAGAGGGGGGGCTGTGTATATAGAGGGGGGGCTGTGTATATAGAGGGGGGGCTGTGTATATAGAGGGGGGGCTGTGTATATAGAGGGGGGGCTGTGTATATAGAGGGGGGGCTGTGTATATAGAGGGGGGGCTGTGTATATAGAGGGGGGCTGTGTATATAGAGGGGGGGGGCTGTGTATATAGAGGGGGGGCTGTGTATATAGAGGGGGGGCTGTGTATATAGAGGGGGGGCTGTGTATATAGAGGGGGGGCTGTGTATATAGAGGGGGGGCTGTGTATATAGAGGGGGGGCTGTGTATATAGAGGGGGGGCTGTGTATATAGAGGGGGGCTGTGTATACTAATAACCTGCAGCGTCGTATGTCTTAGGGGGGCTGTGTATATAGAGGGGGGGCTGTGTATATAGAGGGGGGCTGTGTATATAGAGGGGGGGCTGTGTATATAGAGGGGGGGCTGTGTATATAGAGGAGGGCTGTGTATATAGAGGGGGGCTGTGTATATAGAGGGGGGCTGTGTATATAGAGGGGGGCTGTGTATATAGAGGGGGGCTGTGTATATAGAGGGGGGCTGTGTATATAGAGGGGGGGGGCTGTGTATATAGAGGGGGGGGCTGTGTATATAGAGGGGGGGCTGTGTATATAGAGGGGGGGCTGTGTATATAGAGGGGGGGCTGTGTATACTAATAACCTGCAGCGTTGTATGTCTTAGGGGGGCTGTGTATATATTGGGGGGGCTGTGTATATAGAGGGGGGGGGGCTGTGTATATAGAGGGGGGGGGGCTGTGTATATAGAGGGGGGGGCTGTGTATATAGAGGGGGGGGGCTGTGTATATAGAGGGGGGGCTGTGTATATAGAGGGGGGGCTGTGTATATAGAGGGGGGGCTGTGTATATAGAGGGGGGGCTGTGTATATAGAGGGGGGCTGTGTATATAGAGGGGGGGCTGTGTATATAGAGGGGGGGCTGTGTATATAGAGGGGGGGCTGTGTATATAGAGGGGGGGCTGTGTATATAGAGGGGAGCTGTGTATATAGAGGGGGGCTGTGTATATAGAGGGGGGGCTGTGTATATAGAGGGGGGCTGTGTATATATAGAGGGGGGCTGTGTATACTAATAACCTGCAGCGTCGTATGTCTTAGGGGGGATTAAACTGGCAGAGTCACTGGTAGAGAAGGATCTGGGGGACTTGTAGATCACAGACTACAGAATAGCACAATGTCAGGCTGCTGCTTCCAAGGCCGGCAGGATATTGTCATGTATAAAAAGAGGCCTGGACTCCAGGGACATAATACTCCCCCTTTATAAAGCATTGGTACAGTCTATAGTGTATAATACTCCCCCTTTATAAAGCATTGGTACAGTCTATAGTCTATAATACTCCCCCTTTATAAAGCATTGGTACAGTCTATAGTGTATAATACTCCCCCTTTATAAAGCATTGGTACAGTCTATAGTGTATAATACTCCCCCTTTATAAAGCATTGGTACAGTCTATAGTGTATAATACTCCCCCTTTATAAAGCCTTGGTACAGTCTATAGTGTATAATACTCCCCCATTATAAAGCATTGGTACAGTCTATAGTGTATAATACTCCCCCTTTATAAAGCATTGGTACAGTCTATAGTGTATAATACTCCCCCTTTATAAAGCATTGGTACAGTCTATAGTCTATAACACTCCCCCTTTATAAAGCATTGGTACGGCCTCACCTGGAATATGCTGCTCAGTTTTGGGCACCTGTCAATAAAAGGGACACTGCGGAGCTGGAAAGGTGCAGAGACGCGCGACTAAACTAATATGGGGCCTGGAACATCTTAGCTATGAGGAGCGATTAAAGGAGTTACAATTGTTTAGTCTTGAGAAGAGACGTATAAGGGGGATATGATAAACGTATATAAGTATATTAATGGCCCATACAAAAAATATGGAGAAAAACTGTTCCAGGTTAAACCCCCCCAAAGGACGAGGGGGCACTCCCTCCATCTGGAGAAGAAAAGGTTTAGTCTAAAGGGGCGGCACGCCTTCTTTACCGTGAGGACTGTGAATTTATGGAACGGTCTACCTCAGGAACTGGTCACAGCAGGAACAATTAACAGCTTTAAAACAGGATTAGATACATTCCTGGAACAAAATAACATTAATGCTTATGAAGAAATATAAAATCCCTTCCCCAATATCGCGCCGCGCCCCTACCCCTTAATTCCCTGGTTGGACTTGATGGACATTTGTCTTTTTTCGACCGTACTAACTATGTAACTATGTAACTCCCCTCCGGACCCAGTACGGCGGCACTACTCCCCCCCCCCTCCGGACCCAGTACGGCGGCACTACTCCCCCCCCCCCCTCCGGACCCAGTACGGCGGCACTACTCCCCCCCCCCCTCCGGACCCAGTACGGCGGCACTACTCCCCCCCCCCTCCGGACCCAGTACGGCGGCACTACTCCCCCCCCCCTCCGGACCCAGTACGGCGGCCACTACTCCCCCCCCCTCCGGACCCAGTACGGCGGCACTACTCCCCCCCCTCCGGACCCAGTACGGCGGCACTACTCCCCCCCCTCCGGACCCAGTACGGCGGCACTACTCCCCCCCCCTCCGGACCCAGTACGGCGGCACTACTCCCCCCCCCTCCGGACCCAGTACGGCGGCACTACTCCCCCCCCTCCGGACCCAGTACGGCGGCACTACTCCCCCCCCTCCGGACCCAGTACGGCGGCACTACTCCCCCCCCCTCCGGACCCAGTACGGCGGCACTACTCCCCCCCCCTCCGGACCCAGTACGGCGGCACTACTCCCCCCCCCCTCCGGACCCAGTACGGCGGCACTACTCCCCCCCCTCCGGACCCAGTACGGCGGCACTACTCCCCCCCCTCCGGACCCAGTACGGCGGCACTACTCCCCCCCCTCCGGACCCAGTACGGCGGCACATCTCCCCTCCAGTACGGCGGCACATCTCCCCTCCAGTACGGCGGCACATCTCCCCTCCAGTACGGCGGCACATCTCCCCTCCAGTACGGCGGCACATCTCCCCTCCAGTACGGCGGCACATCTCCCCTCCAGTACGGCGGCACATCTCCCCTCCAGTACGGCGGCACATCTCCCCTCCAGTACGGCGGCACATCTCCCCTCCAGTACGGCGGCACATCTCCCCTCCAGTACGGCGGCACATCTCCCCTCCAGTACGGCGGCACATCTCCCCTCCAGTACGGCGGCACATCTCCCCTCCAGTACGGCGGCACATCTCCCCTCCAGTACGGCGGCACATCTCCCCTCCAGTACGGCGGCACATCTCCCCTCCAGTACGGCGGCACATCTCCCCTCCAGTACGGCGGCACATCTCCCCTCCAGTACGGCGGCACATCTCCCCTCCAGTACGGCGGCACATCTCCCCTCCAGTACGGCGGCACATCTCCCCTCCAGTACGGCGGCACATCTCCCCTCCAGTACGGCGGCACATCTCCCCTCCAGTATGGCGGCACATCTCCCCTCCAGTACGGCGGCACATCTCCCCTCCAGTACGGCGGCACATCTCCCCTCCAGTACGGCGGCACATCTCCCCTCCAGTACGGCGGCACATCTCCCCTCCAGTACGGCGGCACATCTCCCCTCCAGTACGGCGGCACATCTCCCCTCCAGTACGGCGGCACATCTCCCCTCCAGTACGGCGGCACATCTCCCCTCCAGTATGGCGGCACATCTCCCCTCCAGTACGGCGGCACATCTCCCCTCCAGTACGGCGGCACATCTCCCCTCCAGTATGGCGGCACATCTCCCCTCCAGTATGGCGGCACATCTCCCCTCCAGTATGGCGGCACATCTCTCCTCCAGTATGGCGGCACATCTCCCCTCCAGTATGGCGGCACATCTCCCCTCCAGTATGGCGGCACATCTCCCCTCCAGTATGGCGGCACATCTCCCCTCCGGACCCAGTACCGCAGCACATCCTGAGATCTCTGACTAAATCTTGGTGGACCTGAGGAAGGCATTAGTCGGTGACGAAACGCGTCAACTTCCTGTAAACAATAAATGATACCTTGTCCTGTACGGAGCCCTTCATTTCCGTTCAGGTTCATCGCCTCCACGACCGTTCTATGTTCGTATATATATATATGGAGGTGATATAGACTGACGGGATATATTGGTCATGTGCTCCCGGTATAGGTGACGTCATGTATTCCGCGCAGGCGCACTATCCTTACCTCATTCGCTACTCTCCGGTGTGTCGTTCTCCGGTTACGGAGCTGTGTGACTGTTCGGGCGGGAAGCGGCCTTTTCCGGTTTTTCTCCGTCTACTCTATGACACTTTCCTGACCTCCGCCTTTACGTCACTTCCGCTAGCCCGGGGGAACATCCGGTTTCAAGTCTTTTACTGGAACGCAAACCGGAAATATCCTCCTCGTTCTCACTGTTTGGAGCTGATTGGTTGAATGTGGCATTGGGCGGAGCTAAGATATGCAATTACTTGTACCCGCCCACCTGTCACCACCACCGCCTCCTCATTGGTCAGATCTGTAACAGCCGGGAGCTCATGAATATTAATGAGGGAACGGGAAGTGACAGGTGAACCAGTACGTGTGCGATAGTCTGCAGAGGAGTAAAGCCGAGATAGTCTGCAGAGTGGAGACATGGAGGAGAAGGTGAGATAGTCTGCAGAGAGGAGAAGGTGAGAAAGTCTGCAGAGAGGAGACATGGAGGAGAAGGTGAGATAGTCTGCAGAGAGGAGAAGGTGAGAAAGTCTGCAGAGAGGAGACATGGAGGAGAAGGTGAGATAGTCTGCAGAGAGGAGAAGGTGAGAAAGTCTGCAGAGAGGAGACATGGAGGAGAAGGTGAGATAGTCTGCAGAGAGGAGACATGGAGGAGAAGGTGAGATAGTCTGCAGAGAGGAGAAGGTGAGATAGTCTGCAGAGTGGAGACATGGAGGAGAAGGTGAGATAGTCTGCAGAGAGGAGAAGGTGAGATAGTCTGCAGAGAGGAGACATGGAGGAGAAGGTGAGATAGTCTGCAGAGAGGAGAAGGTGAGATAGTCTGCAGAGTGGAGACATGGAGGAGAAGGTGAGATAGTCTGCAGAGAGAAGAAGGTGAGAAAGTCTGCAGAGAGGAGACATGGAGGAGAAGGTGAGATAGTCTGCAGAGAGGAGAAGGAGAGAGAGTCTGCAGAGAGGAGAAGGTGAGATAGTCTGCAGAGAGGAGACATGGAGGAGAAGGAGAGATATTCTGCAGAGAGGAGAAGGTGAGAAAGTCTGCAGAGAGGAGACATGGAGGAGAAGGTGAGATAGTCTGCAGAGAGGAGAAGGTGAGAAAGTCTGCAGAGAGGAGACATGGAGGAGAAGGTGAGATAGTCTGCAGAGAGGAGAAGGAGAGAGAGTCTGCAGAGAGGAGAAGGTGAGATAGTCTGCAGAGAGGAGACATGGAGGAGAAGGTGAGATAGTCTGCAGAGAGGAGAAGGTGAGAAAGTCTGCAGAGAGGAGACATGGAGGAGAAGGTGAGATAGTCTGCAGAGAGGAGAAGGTGAGATAGTCTGCAGAGTGGAGACATGGAGGAGAAGGTGAGATAGTCTGCAGAGAGAAGAAGGTGAGAAAGTCTGCAGAGAGGAGACATGGAGGAGAAGGTGAGATAGTCTGCAGAGAGGAGAAGGAGAGAGAGTCTGCAGAGAGGAGAAGGTGAGATAGTCTGCAGAGAGGAGACATGGAGGAGAAAGAGAGATATTCTGCAGAGAGGAGACATGGAGGAGAAGGTGAGATAGTCTGCAGAGAGGAGAAGGTGAGAAAGTCTGCAGAGAGGAGACATGGAGGAGAAGGTGAGATAGTCTGCAGAGAGGAGACATGGAGGAGAAGGTGAGATAGTCTGCAGAGAGGAGACATGGAGGAGAAGGTGAGATAGTCTGCAGAGAGAAGACATGGAGGAGAAGGAGAGAGAGTCTGCAGAGAGGAGACATGAAGGAGAAGGTGAGATAGTCTGCAGAGAGGAGAAGGTGAGAAAGTCTGCAGAGAGGAGAAGGTGAGATAGTCTGCAGAGAGGAGAAGGTGAGAAAGTCTGCAGAGAGGAGAAGGTGAGAAAGTCTGCAGAGAGGAGAAGGTGAGAAAGTCTGCAGAGAGGAGAAGGTGAGATAGTCTGCAGAGAGGAGACATGGAGGAGAAGGAGAGATGGTCTGCAGAGAGGAGACATGAAGGAGAAGGTGAGAGAGTCTGCAGAGATGAGACATGGAGGAGAAGGTGAGATAGTCTGCAGAGAGGAGAAGGAGAGAGAGTCTGCAGAGAGGAGACATGGAGGAGAAGGAGAGATAGTCTGCAGAGAGGAGACATGGAGGAGAAGGTGAGAGAGTCTGCAGAGAGGAGACATGGAGGAGAAGGTGAGAGAGTCTGCAGAGAGGAGACATGGAGGAGAAGGAGAGATAGTCTGCAGAGAGGAGACATGGAGGAGAAGGTGAGAGAGTCTGCAGAGAGGAGACATGGAGGAGAAGGTGAGAGAGTCTGCAGAGAGGAGACATGGAGGAGAAGGTGAGAGAGTCTGCAGAGAGGAGACATGGAGGAGAAGGTGAGAGAGTCTGCAGAGAGGAGACATGGAGGAGAAGGAGAGAGAGTCTGCAGAGAGGAGACATGGAGGAGAAGGTGAGAGAGTCTGCAGAGAGGAGACATGGAGGAGAAGGAGAGATAGTCTGCAGAGAGGAGACATGGAGGAGAAGGTGAGATAGTCTGCAGAGAGGAGAAGGAGAGAGAGTCTGCAGGGATGAGACATGGAGGAGAAGGTGAGATAGTCTGCAGAGAGGAGACATGGAGGAGAAGGTGAGAGAGTCTGCAGAGAGGAGAAGGTGAGATAGTCTGCAGAGAGGAGACATGGAGGAGAAGGAGAGAGAGTCTGCAGAGAGGAGACATGGAGGAGAAGGAGAAGGTGAGATAGTCTGCAGAGAGGAGAAGGTGAGAGAGTCTGCAGGGATGAGACATGGAGGAGAAGGTGAGATAGTCTGCAGAGAGGAGACATGGAGGAGAAGGTGAGAGAGTCTGCAGAGAGGAGAAGGTGAGATAGTCTGCAGAGAGGAGACATGGAGGAGAAGGAGAGAGAGTCTGCAGAGAGGAGACATGGAGGAGAAGGTGAGAGAGTCTGCAGAGAGGAGAAGGTGAGATAGTCTGCAGAGAGGAGACATGGAGGAGAAGGTGAGATAGTCTGCAGAGAGGAGACATGGAGGAGAAGGTGAGATAGTCTGCAGAGAGGAGACATGGAGGAGAAGGAGAGATAGTCTGCAGAGAGGAGACATGGAGGAGAAGGTGAGAGAGTCTGCAGAGAGGAGAAGGTGAGATAGTCTGCAGAGAGGAGACATGGAGGAGAAGGAGAGATAGTCTGCAGAGAGGAGACATGGAGGAGAAGGTGAGATAGTCTGCAGAGAGGAGACATGGAGGAGAAGGTGAGAGAGTCTGCAGAGAGGGGGCAGGGAGGAAGGGGCAAGGTTTCGTGATGATCCTCAGTGTTACTTCCTCCTCCTCCTGACTGCTCCTCAGTGTTACCTCCTCCTCCTCCTGACTGCTCCTCAGTGTTACCTCCTCCTCCTCCTGACTGCTCCTCAGTGTTACCTCCTCCTCCTCCTGACTGCTCCTCAGTGTTACCTCCTCCTCCTCCTCCTGACTGCTCCTCAGTGTTACCTTCTCCTCCTCCTGACTGCTCCTCAGTGTTACCTTCTCCTCCTCCTCCTGTCTGCTCCTCAGTGTTAACTTCTCCTCCTCCTGACTGCTCCTCAGTGTTACCTCCTCCTCCTGACTGCTCCTCAGTGTTACCTCCTCCTCCTGACTGCTCCTCAGTGTTACCTCCTCCTGACTTCTCCTCAGTGTTACCTCCTCCTCCTGACTGCTCCTCAATGTTACCTCCTCCTCCTCCTCCTGACTTCTCCACAGTGTTACCTCCTCCTCCTCCTGACTGCTCCTCAGTGTTACCTCCTCCTCCTCCTCCTGACTGCTCCTTAGTGTTTCCTCCTCCTCCTCCTGACTGCTCATCAGTGTTACCTTCTCCTCCTCCTGACTGCTCCTCAGTGTTACCTCCTCCTCCTCCTGACTGCTCCTCAGTGTTACCTTCTCCTCCTCCTGACTGCTCCTCAGTGTTACCTTCTCCTCCTCCTGACTGCTCGTCAGTGTAACCTCCTCCTGACTGCTCCTTAGTGTTACCTCCTCCTCCTCCTGACTGCTCCTCAGTGTTACCTTCTCCTCCTCCTCCTGTCTGCTCCTCAGTGTTAACTTCTCCTCCTCCTGACTGCTCCTTAGTGTTACCTCCTCCTGACTGCTCCTCAGTGTTACCTTCTCCTCCTCCTCCTGACTGCTCCTCAGTGTTACCTCCTCCTCCTCCTCCTGTCTGCTCCTCAGTGTTAACTTCTCCTCCTCCTGACTGCTCCTTAGTGTTACCTCCTCCTGACTGCTCCTCAGTGTTACCTTCTCCTCCTCCTCCTGACTGCTCCTCAGTGTTACCTCCTCCTCCTCCTCCTGTCTGCTCCTCAGTGTTAACTTCTCCTCCTCCTGACTGCTCCTCAGTGTTACCTCCTTCTCCTCCTGACTGCTCCTCAGTGTTACCTTCTCCTCCTCCTGTCTGCTCCTCAGTGTTACCTCCTCCTCCTTACTGCTCCATTGTGTTACCTCCTCCTCCTGACTGCTCCTCAGTGTTAACTTCTCCTCCTCCTGACTGCTCCTTACTGTTACCTCCTCCTCACTGCTCCTCAGTTTTACCTCCTCCTCCTCCTCCAGACTGCTCCTCAGTGTTACTTTCTCCTCCTCCTGACTGCTCCTCAGTGTTACCTCCTCCTCCTGACTGCTCCTCAGTGTTACCTCCTCCTCCTGACTGCTCCTCTGTGTTACCTCCTCCTCCTCCTGACTGCTCCTCAGTGTTACCTCCTCCTCCTGACTGCTCCTCAGTGTTACCTCCTCCTCCTCCTGACTGCTCCTCAGTGTTACCTCCTCCTCCTCCTGACTGCTCCTCAGTGTTACCTCCTCCTCCTCCTGACTGCTCCTCAGTGTTACTTTCCCCTCCTCCTGACTGCTCCTCAGTGTTACTTCCTCCTGACTGCTCCTCAGTGTTACCTCCTCCTCCTCCTGACTGCTCCTCAGTGTTACTTCCTCCTCCTCCTGACTGCTCCTCAGTGTTACCTCCTCCTCCTCCTGACTGCTCCTCAGTGTTACCTCCTCCTCCTGACTGCTCCTCAGTGTTACCTCTTCCTCCTGACTGCTCCTCAGTGTTACCTCCTTCTCCTCCTGACTGCTCCTCAGTGTTACCTCCTCCTCCTCCTCCTGACTGCTTCTCAGTGTTACCTCCTCCTCCTCCTGACTTCTCCTCAGTGTTACCTCCTCCTCCTCCTTACTGCTCCTCAGTTTTTCCTCCTCCTCCTCCTGACTGCTCCTCAGTGTTACCTCCTCCTCCTCCTGACTGCTCCTCAGTGTTACCTCCTCCTCCTCCTGACTGCTCCTCAGTGTTACCTCCTCCTCCTCCTGACTGATCCTCAGTGTTACCTCCTCCTGACTGCTCCTCAGTGTTACCACCTCCTCCTGACTGCTCCTCAGTGTTACCACCTCCTCTTCCTTCTGACTGCTCCTCAGTGTTACCTCCTCCTCCTCCTGACTGCTCCTCAGTGTTACTTTCTCCTCCTCCTGACTGCTCCTCAGTGTTACCTCCTCCTCCTGACTGCTCCTCAGTGTTACTTCCTCCTCCTCCTGACTGCTCCTCAGTGTTACCTCCTCCTGAATGCTCCTCAGTGTTACCTCCTCCTCCTCCTGACTGCTCCTCAGTGTAACCTCCTCCTCCTGATTGCTCCACAGTGTTACCTCCTCCTCCTGACTGCTCCTCAGTGTTACCTCCTTCTCCTCCTGACTGCTCCTCAGTGTTACCTCCTCCTCCTCCTGACTGCTTCTCAGTGTTACCTCCTGCTCCTCAGTGTTACCTCCTCCTCCTCCTGACTGCTTCTCAGTGTTACCTCCTCCTCCTCCTGACTTCTCCTCGGTGTTACCTCCTCCTCCTCCTTACTGCTCCTCAGTTTTACCTCCTCCTCCTCCTGACTGCTCCTCAGTGTTACCTCCTCCTCCTCCTGACTGCTCCTCAGTGTTACCTTCTCCACCTCCTGACTGCTCCTCAGTGTTAACTTCTCCTCCTCCTGACTGCTCCTCTGTGTTACCTCCTCCTCCTGACTGCTCCTCAGTGTTACCTCCTCCTCCTGACTGCTCCTCAGTGTTACCTCCTCCTCCTGACTGCTCCTTAGTGTTACCTCCTCCTGACTACTCCTTAGTGTTACTTCCTCCTCCTGATTGCTCCACAGTGTTACCTCCTCCTCCTGACTGCTCCTCAGTGTTACCTCCTCCTGACTTCTCAGTGTAACCTCCTCCTCCTGACTGCTCCTCAATGTTACCTCCTTCTCCTCCTGACTGCTCCTCAGTGTTACCTCCTCCTCCTCCTGACTGCTCCTCAGTGTTACCTCCTCCTCCTCCTCCTGACTGCTCCTTAGTGTTTCCTCCTCCTCCTCCTGACTGCTCCTCAGTGTTACCTTCTCCTCCTCCTGACTGCTCCTCAGTGTTACCTTCTCCTCCTCCTGACTGCTCCTCAGTGTTACTTTCCCCTCCTCCTGACTGCTCCTCAGTGTTACCTCCTCCTCCTCCTGACTGCTTCTCAGTGTTACCTCCTCCTCCTCCTGACTTCTCCTCAGTGTTACCTCCTCCTCCTCCTTACTGCTCCTCAGTTTTACCTCCTCCTGACTGCTCCTCAGTGTTACCTCCTCCTCCTCCTGACTGCTCCTCAGTGTTACCTCCTCCTCCTCCTGACTGCTCCTCAGTGTTACCTCCTCCTGACTGCTCCTCAGTGTTACCTCCTCCTCCTCCTGACTGCTCCTCAGTGTTACCTCCTCTTCTGACTGCTCCTCAGTGTTACCTCCTCCTGACTGCTCCTCAGTGTTACCTCCTCCTCCTCCTGACTGCTCCTCAGTTTTACCTCCTCCTCCTGATTGCTCCACAGTGTTACCTCCTCCTCCTGACTGCTCCTCAGTGTTACCTCCTTCTCCTCCTGACTGCTCCTCAGTGTTACCTCCTCCTCCTCCTGACTGCTTCTCAGTGTTACCTCCTCCTCCTCCTGACTGCTCCTCAGTGTTACCTCCTCCTCCTGACTGCTCCTCTGTGTTACCTCCTCCTCCTCCTGACTGCTCCTCAGTGTTACCTCCTCCTCCTGACTGCTCCTCAGTGTTACCTCCTCCTCCTCCTGACTGCTCCTAAGTATTACCACCTCCTCTTCCTTCTGACTGCTCCTCAGTGTTACCTTCTCCTCCTCCTGACTGCTCCTCAGTGTTACCTCCTCCTCCTCCTGACTGCTCCTCAGTGTTACTTCCTCCTCCTCCTGACTGCTCCTCAGTGTTACCTCCTCCTGACTGCTCCTCAGTGTTACCTCCTCCTCCTCCTGACTGCTCCTCAGTGTTACCTCCTCCTCCTGATTGCTCCACAGTGTTACCTCCTCCTCCTGACTGCTCCTCTGTGTTACCTCCTCCTCCTCCTGACTGCTCCTCAGTGTTACCTCCTTCTCCTCCTGACTGCTCCTCAGTGTTACCTCCTCCTCCTCCTGACTGCTTCTCAGTGTTACCTCCTCCTCCTCCTGACTTCTCCTCAGTGTTACCTCCTCCTCCTCCTTACTGCTCCTCAGTTTTACCTCCTCCTCCTCCTGACTGCTCCTCAGTGTTACCTCCTCCTCCTCCTGACTGCTCCTCAGTGTTACCTCCTCCTCCGCCTGACTGCTCCTCAGTGTTACCTCCTCCTGACTGCTCCTCAGTGTTACCTCCTCCTCCTCCTGACTGCTCCTCAGTGTTACCTCCTCCTCTTCCTTCTGACTGCTCCTCAGTGTTACCTCCTCCTGACTGCTCCTCAGTGTTACCTCCTCCTCCTCCTGACTGCTCCTCAGTGTTACCACCTCCTCCTGACTGCTCCTCAGTGTTACCTCCTCCTCTTCCTCCTGACTGCTCCTCAGTGTTACCTTTTCCTCCTCCTGACTGCTCCTCAGTGTTACCACCTCCTCTTCCTTCTGACTGCTCCTCAGTGTTACCTTCTCCTCCTCCTGACTGCTCCTCAGTGTTACCTCCTCCTCCTCCTGACTGCTCCTCAGTGTTACCTCCTCCTCCTCCTGACTGCTCCTCAGTGTTACCTCCTCCTCCTGTCTGCTCCTCAGTGTTACCTCCTCCTCCTCCTGACTGCTCCTCAGTGTTACCTCCTCCTCCTCCTGACTGCTCCTCATTGTTACCTCCTCCTCTTCCTCCTGACTGCTCCTCAGTGTTACCTTTTCCTCCTCCTGACTGCTCCTCAGTGTTACCACCTCCTCTTCCTTCTGACTGCTCCTCAGTGTTACCTTCTCCTCCTCCTGACTGCTCCTCAGTGTTACCTCCTCCTCCTCCTGACTGCTCCTCAGTGTTACCTCCTCCTCCTCCTGACTGCTCCTCAGTGTTACCTCCTCCTCCTGTCTGCTCCTCAGTGTTACCTCCTCCTCCTCCTGACTGCTCCTCAGTGTTACCTCCTCCTCCTGACTGCTCCTCAGTGTTACCTCCTCCTCCTGACTGCTCCTCAGTGTTACCTCTTCCTCCTGACTGCTCCTCAGTGTTACCTCCTCCTGATTGCTCCTCAGTGTTACCTCCTCCTCCTCCTGACTGCTCCTCAGTGTTACCTCCTCCTCCTGATTGCTCCACAGTGTTACCTCCTCCTCCTGACTGCTCCTCAGTGTTACCTCCTTCTCCTCCTGACTGCTCCTCAGTGTTACCTCCTCCTCCTCCTGACTGCTTCTCAGTGTTACCTCCTCCTCCTCCTGACTTCTCCTCAGTGTTACCTCCTCCTCCTCCTTACTGCTCCTCAGTTTTACCTCCTCCTCCTCCTGACTGCTCCTCAATGTTACCTCCTCCTCCTCCTGACTGCTCCTCAGTGTTACCTCCTCCTCCTCCTGACTGCTCCTCAGTGTTACCTCCTCCTCCTCCTGACTGCTCCTCAGTGTTACCTCCTCCTCTTCCTTCTGACTGCTCCTCAGTGTTACCTCCTCCTGACTGCTCCTCAGTGTTACCTCCTCCTCCTCCTGACTGCTCCTCAGTGTTACCACCTCCTCCTTACTGCTCCTCAGTGTTACCTCCTCCTCTTCCTCCTGACTGCTCCTCAGTGTTACCTTTTCCTCCTCCTGACTGCTCCTCAGTGTTACCTTCTCCTCCTCCTGACTGCTCCTCAGTGTTACCTCCTCCTCCTCCTGACTGCTCCTCAGTGTTACCTCCTCCTCCTCCTGACTGCTCCTCAGTGTTACCTCCTCCTCCTGAGTGCTCCTCAGTGTTACTTCCTCCTCCTCCTGACTGCTCCTCAGTGTTACCTCCTCCTGATTGCTCCTCAGTGTTACCTCCTCCTCCTCCTGACTGCTCCTCAGTGTTACCTCCTCCTCCTGATTGCTCCACAGTGTTACCTCCTCCTCCTGATTGCTCCAAAGTGTTACCTCCTCCTCCTGACTGCTCCTCAGTGTTACCTCCTCCTCCTCCTGACTGCTTCTCAGTGTTACCTCCTCCTCCTCCTCCTGACTGCTCCTCAGTGTTACCTCCTCCTCCTCCTGACTGCTCCTCAGTGTTACCTCCTCCTCCTCCTGACTGCTTCTCAGTGTTACCTCCTCCTCCTCCTCCTGACTGCTCCTCAGTTTTACCTCCTCCTGACTGCTCCTCAGTGTTACCTCCTCCTCCTCCTGACTGCTCCTCAGTGTTTCCTCCTCCTCCTCCTGACTGCTCCTCAGTGTTACCTTCTTCTCCTCCTGACTGTTTCTCAGTTTTACCTCCTCCTGACTGCTCCTCAGTGTTACCTCCTCCTCCTCCTGACTGCTCCTTAGTGTTACCTCCTCCTCCTGATTGCTCCACAGTGTTACCTCCTCCTCCTGACTGCTCCTCAATGTTACCTCCTTCTCCTCCTGACTACTCCTTAGTGTTACTTCCTCCTCCTGATTGCTCCACAGTGTTACCTCCTCCTCCTGACTGCTCCTCAGTGTTACCTCCTCCTGACTTCTCCTCAGTGTTACCTCCTCCTCCTGACTGCTCCTCAATGTTGCCTCCTTCTCCTCCTGACTGCTCCTCAGTGTTACCTCCTCCTCCTCCTCCTGACTTCTCCACAGTGTTACCTCCTCCTCCTCCTGACTGCTCCTCAGTGTTACCTCCTCCTCCTCCTGACTGCTCCTTAGTGTTTCCTCCTCCTCCTCCTGACTGCTCCTCAGTGTTACCTTCTCCTCCTCCTGACTGCTCATCAGTGTTACCTTCTTCTCCTCCTGACTGCTCCTCAGTGTTACCTCCTCCTCCTCCTGACTGCTCCTCAGTGTTACCTTCTCCTCCTCCTGACTGCTCGTCAGTGTAACCTCCTCCTGACTGCTCCTTAGTGTTACCTCCTCCTCCTCCTGACTGCTCCTCAGTGTTACCTTCTCCTCCTCCTCCTGTCTGCTCCTCAGTGTTAACTTCTCCTCCTCCTGACTGCTCCTCAGTGTTACCCCCTCCTCCTGACTGCTCCTCACTGTTACCTCCTCCTCCTCTTGACTGCTCCTTAGTGTTACCTCCTCCTCCTCCTGACTGCTCCTCAGTGTTACCTCCTCCTCCTGACTGCTCCTCAGTGTTACATCCTCCTCCTCCTGACTACTCCTTAGTGTTACTTCCTCCTCCTGATTGCTCCACAGTGTTACCTCCTCCTCCTGACTGCTCCTCAGTGTTACCTCCTCCTGACTTCTCCTCAGTGTTACCTCCTCCTCCTGACTGCTCCTCAATGTTACCTCCTTCTCCTCCTGACTGCTCCTCAGTGTTACCTCCTCCTCCTGACTGCTCCTCAGTGTTTCTTTCTCCTCCTCCTGACTGCTCGTCAGTGTAACCTCCTCCTGACTGCTCCTTAGTGTTACCTCCTCCTCCTCCTGACTGCTCCTCAGTGTTACCTTCTCCTCCTCCTCCTGTCTGCTCCTCAGTGTTAACTTCTCCTCCTCCTGACTGCTCCTCAGTGTTACCTCCTCCTCCTGACTGCTCCTCACTGTTACCTCCTCCTCCTCTTGACTGCTCCTTAGTGTTACCTCCTCCTCCTCCTGACTGCTCCTCAGTGTTACCTCCTCCTCCTGACTGCTCCTCAGTGTTACCTCCTCCTCCTCCTGACTACTCCTTAGTGTTACTTCCTCCTCCTGATTGCTCCACAGTGTTACCTCCTCCTCCTGACTGCTCCTCAGTGTTACCTCCTCCTGACTTCTCCTCAGTGTTACCTCCTCCTCCTGACTGCTCCTCAATGTTACCTCCTTCTCCTCCTGACTGCTCCTCAGTGTTACCTCCTCCTCCTGACTGCTCCTCAGTGTTTCTTTCTCCTCCTCCTTACTGTTCCTCAGTGTTACCTCCTCCTCCTGACTGCTCCTCAGTGTTACCTCCTCCTCCTGACTGCTCCTCAGTGTTACCTCCTCCTCCTGACTGCTCCTCAGTGTTTCTTTCTCCTCCTCCTTACTGTTCCTCAGTGTTACCTCCTCCTCCTGACTGCTCCTCAGTGTTACCTCCTCCTCCTGACTGCTCCTCAGTGTTACCTCCTCCTCCTGACTGCTCCTCAGTGTTACCTCCTCCTCCTCCTGACTGCTCCTCAGTGTTACTTTCTCCTCCTCCTGACTGCTCCTCAGTGTTACCTCCTCCTCCTCCTGACTGCTCCTCAGTGTTACTTTCTCCTCCTCCTGACTGCTCCTCAGTGTTACCTCCTCCTCTTCCTGACTGCTCCTCAGTGTTACTTTCTCCTCCTCCTGACTGCTCCTCAGTGTTACTTTCTCCTCCTCCTGACTGCTCCTCAGTGTTACCTCCTCCTCTTCCTGACTGCTCCTCAGTGTTACTTTCTCCTCCTCCTGACTGCTCCTCAGTGTTACTTTCTCCTCCTCCTGACTGCTCCTCAGTGTTACTTTCTCCTCCTCCTGACTGCTCCTCAGTGTTACCTCCTCCTCCTCCTGACTGCTCCTCAGTGTTACCTTCTCCTCCTCCTGACTGCTCCTCAGTGTTACTTTCTCCTCCTCCTGACTGCTCCTCAGTGTTACTTTCTCCTCCTCCTGACTGCTCCTCAGTGTTACCTCCTCCTCTTCCTGACTGCTCCTCAGTGTTACTTTCTCCTCCTCCTGACTGCTCCTCAGTGCTACTTCCTCCTCTTTAGAAGGGAGGCGTCTTCTAAGGGAGGGGTCTGAAAGGTGATGATGTCAGCTGACCCAGGACTGACCACCTCTTCTGACACATTAAGAACTGTGATTTTTTTGCTGGTCAGACTAGTGATCACATGACCAGGTAACAGTAATGAAAGACATGGATGCAGCTGTGCTGGAATGAAACAGATGGCGCTGTAGGACTAGTGATGGTGAGTGTTACATTATCATGTCAAGTACAAAGGTCAGATGGCCATATAAACATGGCGCACATTACCCCAAATACCATATGAGGATGAATTATGAACCTCCCCTCGAAGCCTCAGGTCGGAGGAGACGTTTTCTGATGTCCTGTGACCAGTTGTGGGATCTTTACTGTCAATGATTGACTTCTCCCTCAGCTCCAGGGTTAACCATTCACCTGCCAGTACTACTGACTGCGCTGTAAATCTTCCTGGACTGTTCACATTGAGAGGCGGCTGCACTTATCGTCTGACTCCACAGCAGTGATGCACCCAGTGGCCACTTAGTGGCGCCCATCGGATGGTCCTATTGTCGGACCACATGAGATTACATCTAAGGAGACCCTGTAAGTGTGACCTCCCTGAGAAGAGCCGGGTCAGTGCCCATCCATCCCCCTCTCACATGAGATAGTGCCCGTCTATCCTCCTCTCACATGAGATAGTGCCCGTCTATCCCCCTCTCACATGAGATAGTGCCCGTCTATCCTCCTCTCACATGAGATATAGTGCCCGTCTATCCCCCTCTCACATGAGATAGTGCCCGTCTATCCTCCTCTCACATGAGATAGTGCCCGTCTATCCTCCTCTCACATGAGATAGTGCCCGTCTATCCTCCTCTCACATGAGATAGTGCCCGTCTATCCTCCTCTCACATGAGATAGTGCCCGTCTATCCTCCTATAACATGAGATAGTGCCCGTCTATCCTCCTCTCACATGAGATAGTGCCCGTCTATCCTCCTCTCACATGAGATAGTGCCCGTCTATCCTCCTCTCACATGAGATAGTGCCCGTCTATCCCCCTCTCACATGAGATAGTGCCCGTCTATCCTCCTCTCACATGAGATAGTGCCCGTCCATCTCCCTCTCACATGAGATAGTGCCCGTCTATCCCCCTCTCACATGAGATAGTGCCCGTCTATCCTCCTCTCACATGAGATAGTGCCCGTCTATCCTCCTCTCACATGAGATAGTGCCCGTCTATCCTCCTCTCACATGAGATATAGTGCCCGTCTATCCTCCTCTCACATGAGATATAGTGCCCGTCTATCCCCCTCTCACATGAGATATAGTGCCCGTCTATCCTCCTCTCACATGAGATAGTGCCCGTCTATCCTCCTCTCACATGAGATAGTGCCCGTCTATTCCCCTCTCACATGAGATAGTGCCCGTCTATCCCCCTCTCACATGAGATAGTGCCCGTCTATCCTCCTCTCACATGAGATAGTGCCCGTCTATCCTCCTCTCACATGAGATAGTGCCCGTCTATCCCCCTCTCACATGAGATAGTGCCCGTCTATCCCCCTCTCACATGAGATAGTGCCCGACTATCCTCCTCTCACATGAGATAGTGCCCGTCTATCCCCCTCTCACATGAGATAGTGCCCGTCTATCCCCCTCTCACATGAGATAGTGCCCGTCTATCCCCCTCTCACATGAGATAGTGCCCGTCTATCCCCCTCTCACATGAGATAGTGCCCGTCTATCCCCCTCTCACATGAGATAGTGCCCGTCTATCCCCCTCTCACATGAGATAGTGCCCGTCTATCCTCCTCTCACATGAGATATAGTGCCCGTCTATCCTCCTCTCACATGAGATAGTGCCCGTCTATCCCCCTCTCACATGAGATAGTGCCCGTCTATCCTCCTCTCACATGAGATAGTGCCCGTCTATCCTCCTCTCACATGAGATAGTGCCCGTCTATCCTCCTCTCACATGAGATAGTGCCCGTCTATCCTCCTCTCACATGAGATAGTGCCCGTCTATCCTCCTCTCACATGAGATATAGTGCCCGTCTATCCTCCTCTCACATGAGATAGTGCCCGTCTATCCTCCTCTCACATGAGATATAGTGCCCGTCTATCCCCCTCTCACAAGAGATAGTGCCCGTCTATCCTCCTCTCACATGAGATATAGTGCCCGTCTATCCCCCTCTCACATGAGATATAGTGCCCGTCTATCCTCCTCTCACATGAGATGGTGCCCGTCTATCCTCCTCTCACATGAGATATAGTGCCCGTCTATCCTCCTCTCACATGAGATATAGTGCCCGTCTATCCTCCTCTCACATGAGATATAGTGCCCGTCTATCCTCCTCTCACATGAGATGGTGCCCGTCTATCCTCCCCTTCCGTAAGGAACTTTCACCTCCTGTGACTGGTGTGATCTTCGGTGATCAGTGTGTGATCTCCTGTGATCAGTGTGTGATCTCCTGGGATTGCTGTGTGATCTCCTGGGATCGGTGTGAGATCTCCTGTGATCGGTGTGTGATCTCCTGTGATGGGTGTGTGATTGATGTGTGATTGATGTGTGATCTCCTGTAATTGGTGTTATATATCCTGGGATCAGTGTTTGACCTCCTGTAATTGGTGTTATATATCCTGTGATCGGTGTGTGATCTCCTGGGATCGGTGTGTGATCTTCTGTGATCGGTGTCTGATCTACCGTGATCGGTGTGTGACCTCCTGGGATATGTAGTAGATTGTCACTGAGATGGACTTACTTCACTAGGGGAGATGTGTAGGTACAGTAACCTTTCACATCATCCCCTTCCAGGAGAGTATGACAAAAAGGCCCGGAGGTCCGTGGATAGATAGGGTAGGTTTTATTGCGACGCGTTTCGGAGGGCTTACAGGATCGCCTCCTTCCTCAGGCATATATCAAAACAAAGTAATAACAGCCCCCTTAAATACATACCATGTCCGTTCCACGCTGGAGCGCTCCCAACGCTCCCGCTTGCGCGTTGGGAGCGCTCCAGCGTGGAACGCATCTGTCCGGAGGGCCGGCGTGTCATCCCCGATCACGTGGCGATTTTCGTCACGTGGTCGCGGGTCACATTGCCGGAACTCCGGGCTTTCCTCCCCTCTGGGTATCACGTGATCTATGATCACGTGACTCTGGAACATGTGACCTGCAGAACCGGATCTGCAGGTCCTCAAACCATCCTTCCATTAGAACACAAGAACCAATTAACACGCCTCTACCCCGGACATGGTATGTATTTAAGGGGGCTGTTATTACTTTGCTTTGATATATGCCTGAGGAAGGAGGCGATCCTGTAAGCCCTCCGAAACGCGTCGCAATAAAACCTACCCTATCTATCCACGGACCTCCGGGCCTTTTTGTCATACTCTCCTGGAAGGGGATGATGTGAAAGGTTACTATACCTACACATCTCCCCTAGTGAAGTAAGTCCATCTCAGTGACAATCTACTATATTTTGGTTTGATTGTTATTATGTTATATACTGCCTCCGAGCGCTGGTTTTTCCATTTGTTCTTTTCTCATACACGGACCACGGCACTGTGATTCCGGCTCACCCTGTGCCCTCCCTAAGGGATGTCTACATGACGGAGATTGTTTCAGTATATAAGTGACAAGAGGACTCTAGGTGTTAGTGGGGGATCACTGTCCTGTGACCTCCCACATACACCGGGTGAGTACAAACCTCTCCTACTTTCAATCGCTTTTGGGATTTGAGCGCCGCCTCTTTCTGTTTTATCTATTATATTTTCTCCTGGGATATGTGTGATATATCCTGTGATCGGTGTGTGATCTCCTGGGATCGATATGTGATCTCCTGTGATCGGTGTGTGATCTCCTGTAATTGGTGTGTGATCTTTCGGGATCGGTGTGTGATCTCCCATGATCGGTGTGTGATCTCCCATGATTGATGTGTGATCTCCTAGGATCGGTGTGTGACCTCCTGTGATCAGTGTGTGATCTCCAGGGATCGGTGTGTGATCTCCCATGATTGGTGTGTGATCTCCCGGGATCGGTGTGTGATCTCCCATGATCGGTGTGTGATCTCCCGGGATCGGTGTGTGATCTCCCGTGATTGATGTGTGATCTCCTGGGATCGGTGTGTGATCTCCCATGATCGGTGTGTGATCTCCCATGATCGGTGTGTGATCTCCCGGGATCGGTGTGTGATCTCCCGTGATTGGTGTGTGATCTCCTGGGATCGGTGTGTGACCTCCTGTAATTGGTGTGATATATCCTGGGATCGGTGTGTGATTGTTACGCCGAGCGCTCCGGGTCCCCGCTCCTCCCCGGAGCGCTCGCAACATCCTCGCTACTGCAGCGCCCCGGTCAGATCCACTGACCGGGTGCGCCGCGATACCGCCTCCAGCCGGGATGCGATTCGCGATGCGGGTGGTGCCCGCTCGCGATGCGCACCCCGGCTCCCGTACCTGACTCGCTCTCCGTCGGTCCTGTCCCGGCGCGCGCGGCCCCGCTCCCTAGGGCGCGCGCGCGCCGGGTCTCTGCGATTTAAAGGGCCACTGCGCCCCTGATTGGCGCAGTGGTTCTAATTAGTGTGTTCACCTGTGCACTCCCTATGTATACCTCACTTCCCCTGCACTCCCTCGCCGGATCTTGTTGCCATTGTGCCAGTGAAAGCGTTTCCTTGTGTGTTCCTAGCCTGTGTTCCAGACCTCCTGCCGTTGCCCCTGACTACGATCCTTGCTGCCTGCCCCGACCTTCTGCTACGTCCGACCTTGCTTCTGTCTACTCCCTTGTACCGCGCCTATCTTCAGCAGTCAGAGAGGTTGAGCCGTTGCTAGTGGATACGACCTGGTTACTACCGCCGCAGCAAGACCATCCCGCTTTGCGGCGGGCTCTGGTGAAAACCAGTAGTGACTTAGAACCGATCCACTAGCACGGTCCACGCCAATCCCTCTCCGGCACAGAGGATCCACTACCTGCCAGCCGGCATCGTGACAGTAGATCCGGCCATGGATCCCGCTGAAGTTCCTCTGCCAGTTGTCGCCGACCTCACCACGGTGGTCGCCCAGCAGTCGCAACAGATAGCGCAACAAGGCCACCAGCTGTCTCAACTGACCGTGATGCTACAGCAGCTACTACCACAGCTTCAGCAATCATCTCCTCCGCCAGCTCCTGCACCTCCTCCGCAGCGAGTGGCCGCTTCTGGTCTACGACTATCCTTGCCGGATAAATTTGATGGGGACTCTAAGTTTTGCCGTGGCTTTCTTTCACAATGTTCCCTGCACTTGGAGATGATGTCGGACCAGTTTCCTACTGAAAGGTCTAAGGTGGCTTTCGTAGTCAGCCTTCTGTCTGGGAAAGCTCTGTCATGGGCCACACCGCTCTGGGACCGCAATGACCCCGTCACTGCCTCTGTACACTCCTTCTTCTCGGAAATTCGAAGTGTCTTTGAGGAACCTGCCCGAGCCTCTTCTGCTGAGACTGCCCTGCTGAACCTGGTCCAGGGTAATTCTTCCGTTGGCGAGTACGCCATACAATTCCGTACTCTTGCCTCTGAACTATCCTGGAATAATGAGGCCCTCTGCGCGACCTTTAAAAAAGGCCTATCCAGCAACATTAAAGATGTTCTGGCCGCACGAGAAATTCCTGCTAACCTGCATGAACTTATTCATCTAGCCACTCGCATTGACATGCGTTTTTCCGAAAGGCGTCAGGAGCTCCGCCAGGATATGGACTTTGTTCGCACAAGGCGTTTTTTCTCCCCGGCTCCTCTCTACTCTGGTCCCCTGCAATCCGTTCCTGTGCCTCCCGCCGTGGAGGCTATGCAAGTTGACCGGTCTCGCTTGACACCTCAAGAGAGGACACGACGCCGCATGGAGAATCTTTGCCTGTACTGTGCCGGTACCGAACACTTCCTGAAGGATTGTCCTATCCGTCCTCCCCGCCTGGAAAGACGTACGCTGACTCCGCACAAAGGTGACACAGTTCTTGATGTCTACTCTGCTTCTCCACGTCTTACTGTGCCTGTGCGGATATCTGCCTCTGCCTTCTCCTTCTCTACTATGGCCTTCTTGGATTCCGGATCTGCAGGAAATTTTATTTTGGCCTCTCTCATCAACAGGTTCAACATCCCAGTGACCAGTCTCGCCAGACCCCTCTACATCAATTGTGTTAACAATGAAAGATTGGACTGTACCATACGTTACCGCACGGAGCCCCTCCTAATGTGCATCGGACCTCATCACGAAAAAATTGAGTTTTTGGTCCTCTCCAATTGCACTTCCGAAATTCTCCTTGGACTACCATGGCTTCAACGCCATTCCCCAACCCTTGATTGGTCCACAGGAGAGATCAAGAGCTGGGGTACCTCTTGCTTCAAGGACTGTCTTAAACCGGTGCCCAGTACTCCCTGCCGTGACCCTGTGGTTCCCCCTGTAACCGGTCTCCCTAAGGCTTATATGGACTATGCTGACGTATTTTGCAAAAAACAAGCTGAGACTCTACCTCCTCACAGGCCTTATGACTGTCCTATTGACCTCCTCCCGGGCACTACTCCACCCCGGGGCAGAATTTATCCTCTGTCCGCCCCAGAGACTCTTGCTATGTCTGAATACATCCAGGAAAATTTTAAAAAGGGCTTTATCCGCAAATCCTCCTCTCCTGCCGGAGCTGGATTCTTCTTTGTGTCCAAAAAAGATGGCTCCCTACGTCCTTGCATTGACTACCGCGGACTTAATAAAATCACGGTAAAGAACCGCTACCCCCTACCTCTTATCTCTGAACTCTTTGATCGCCTTCAAGGTGCCCACATCTTTACCAAACTGGACTTAAGAGGTGCTTATAATCTCATCCGCATCAGGGAGGGGGACGAATGGAAAACTGCATTTAACACCAGAGATGGACACTTTGAGTATCTGGTCATGCCCTTTGGCCTGTGCAACGCCCCTGCCGTCTTCCAAGACTTTGTTAATGAAATTTTTCGTGATCTCTTATATTCCTGTGTTGTTGTGTATCTGGACGATATTCTGATTTTTTCTGCCAACCTAGAAGAACACCGCCAGCATGTCCGCATGGTTCTTCAGAGACTTCGAGACAATCAACTTTATGCCAAAATGGAGAAATGTCTGTTTGAATGCCAATCTCTTCCTTTTCTAGGATACTTGGTCTCTGGCCAGGGACTACAAATGGATCCTGATAAACTCTCTGCCGTCTTAGATTGGCCACGCCCCTCCGGACTTCGTGCTATCCAACGTTTTTTGGGGTTCGCCAATTATTACAGACAATTTATTCCACATTTTTCCACTATTGTGGCTCCTATCGTGGCTTTAACCAAGAAGAATGCCAATCCTAAGTCCTGGTCTCCCCAAGCGGAAGACGCATTTAAACGGCTCAAGTCTGCCTTTTCTTCGGCTCCCGTGCTCTCCAGACCTGACCCATCTAAACCCTTCCTATTGGAGGTTGATGCCTCCTCAGTGGGAGCTGGAGCGGTCCTTCTACAAAAAAATTCTTCCGGGCATGCTGTTACTTGTGGTTTTTTTTCTAGGACCTTCTCTCCGGCGGAGAGGAACTACTCCATCGGGGATCGAGAGCTACTGGCCATTAAATTAGCACTTGAGGAATGGAGGCATCTGCTGGAAGGATCAAAATTTCCAGTTATCATTTACACCGATCACAAGAATCTCTCCTATCTCCAGTCTGCCCAACGGCTGAATCCTCGCCAGGCCAGGTGGTCTCTGTTCTTTGCCCGTTTTAATTTTGAAATTCATTTTCGCCCTGCCGACAAGAACATTAGGGCCGATGCTCTCTCTCGTTCCTCGGATGCCTCGGAAGTAGAGCTCTCTCCGCAACACATCATTCCTCCTGACTGCCTGATCTCCACTTCTCCAGCCTCCATCAGGCAAACTCCTCCAGGGAAGACCTTCGTCTCTCCACGCCAACGCCTCGGAATCCTCAAATGGGGTCACTCCTCCCATCTCGCTGGCCATGCGGGCATCAAAAAGTCCTTGCAACTCATCTCTCGTTTCTATTGGTGGCCGACTCTGGAGACGGATGTTGTGGATTTTGTGCGGGCCTGTACTGTCTGTGCCCGGGATAAGACTCCTCGCCAGAAGCCCGCTGGTCTCCTTCATCCTCTGCCTGTCCCCGAACAGCCTTGGTCTCTGATTGGTATGGACTTTATTACAGACTTACCCCCATCCCGTGGCAACACTGTTGTTTGGGTGGTCGTTGATCGATTCTCCAAGATGGCACATTTTATTCCTCTTCCTGGTCTTCCTTCAGCGCCTCAGTTGGCAAAACAATTTTTTGTACACATTTTTCGTCTTCACGGTTTGCCCACGCAGATCGTCTCGGATAGAGGCGTCCAATTCGTGTCGAAATTCTGGAGGGCCCTCTGTAAACAACTCAAGATTAAATTGAACTTCTCTTCTGCTTATCATCCTCAATCCAATGGGCAAGTAGAAAGAATTAACCAGGTCCTGGGTGACTATTTACGGCATTTTGTTTCCTCCCGCCAGGATGACTGGGCAGATCTTCTACCATGGGCCGAATTCTCGTATAACTTCAGAGTCTCTGAATCTTCTTCCAAATCCCCATTTTTCGTGGTGTACGGCCGTCACCCTCTTCCCCCCCTCCCTACTCCCTTGCCCTCTGGTTTGCCCGCTGTGGATGAAGTAACTCGTGATCTTTCCACCATATGGAAAGAGACCCAAAATTCTCTCTTACAGGCTTCATCTCGCATGAAAAAGTTTGCCGATAAGAAAAGAAGAGCTCCCCCCATTTTTTTCTCCCGGAGACAAGGTATGGCTCTCCGCTAAATATGTCCGCTTCCGTGTCCCCAGTTACAAACTGGGACCACGCTATCTTGGTCCTTTCAAAATCTTGTGCCAAATTAATCCTGTCTCTTTCAAACTTCTTCTTCCTCCTTCTCTTCGTATTCCTAATGCCTTTCACGTTTCTCTTCTTAAACCACTCATCATCAACCGTTTCTCTCCCAAACTTGTTTCTCCCACTCCTGTTTCCGGTTCCTCTGACATCTTCTCCGTAAAGGAGATACTGGCCTCCAAGAAGGTCAGAGGGAAAACTTTTTTTTTGGTTGATTGGGAGGGCTGTGGTCCTGAGGAGAGATCCTGGGAACCTGAGGACAATATCCTAGACAAAAGTCTGGTCCTCAGGTTCTCAGGCTCCAAGAAGAGGGGGAGACCCAAGGGGGGGGGGGTACTGTTATGCCGAGCGCTCCGGGTCCCCGCTCCTCCCCGGAGCGCTCGCAACATCCTCGCTACTGCAGCGCCCCGGTCAGATCCACTGACCGGGTGCGCCGCGATACCGCCTCCAGCCGGGATGCGATTCGCGATGCGGGTGGTGCCCGCTCGCGATGCGCACCCCGGCTCCCGTACCTGACTCGCTCTCCGTCTGTCCTGTCCCGGCGCGCGCGGCCCCGCTCCCTAGGGCGCGCGCGCGCCGGGTCTCTGCGGTTTAAAGGGCCACTGCGCCGCTGATTGGCGCAGTGGTTCTAATCAGTGTGTTCACCTGTGCACTCCCTATGTATACCTCACTTCCCCTGCACTCCCTCGCCGGATCTTGTTGCCATTGTGCCAGTGAAAGCGTTTCCTTGTGTGTTCCTAGCCTGTGTTCCAGACCTCCTGCCGTTGCCCCTGACTACGATCCTTGCTGCCTGCCCCGACCTTCTGCTACGTCCGACCTTGCTCTTGTCTACTCCCTTGTACCGCGCCTATCTTCAGCAGTCAGAGAGGTTGAGCCGTTGCTAGTGGATACGACCTGGTTACTACCGCCGCTGCAAGACCATCCCGCTTTGCGGCGGGCTCTGGTGAAAACCAGTAGTAACTTAGAACCGGTCCACTAGCACGGTCCACGCCAATCCCTCTCTGGCACAGAGGATCCACCTCTTGCCAGCCGAATCGTGACAGTGATCTACAGGGATTGGTGTGTGATCTCCTGTGATCGGTGTCTGATCTCCTGTGATCGGTTTCTGATCTCTTGTGATTGGTGTGATCTCTCGTGATGGGTGTGTGATTGATGTGTGATCTCCTGGGATCAATGTATGATCTCCAGGGATCGGTGTGTGATCTCCTGGGATCGGTGTGTGATCTCCTTGGATTGGTGTGTGATCTCCTGTAATCGGTGTGTGACCTCCTGTAATTGGTGTGTGATCTTCCGGGATCGGTGTGTGATCTCCCATGATCGGTGTGTGATCTCCCATGATTGATGTGTGATCTCCTAGGATCGGTGTGTGACCTCCTGTGATCAGTGTGTGATCTCCAGGGATCGGTGTGTGATCTCCCATGATTGGTGTGTGATCTCCCGGGATCGGTGTGTGATCTCCCATGATCGGTGTGTGATCTCCCGGGATCGGTGTGTGATCTCCCGTGATTGGTGTGTGATCTCCTGGGATCGGTGTGTGACCTCCTGTAATTGGTGTGATATATCCTGTGATCGGTGTGTGATCTCCTGGGATCGGTGTGTGATCTCCAGGGATTGGTGTGTGATCTCCTGTGATCGGTGTCTGATCTCCTGTGATCGGTTTCTGATCTCTTGTGATTGGTGTGATCTCTCGTGATGGGTGTGTGATTGATGTGTGATCTCCTGGGATCAATGTATGATCTCCAGGGATCGGTGTGTGATCTCCCGGGATCAGTGTGTGATCTCCTGGGATCGGTGTGTGATCTCCTGTAATCGGTGTGTGATTGGTGTCTGATCTCCTGTGATCGGTGTCTGATCTCTTGGGATTTGTGTGATCTCCTGGGATCGGTGTGTGATCTCCTGTAATCGGTTTGTGATCCGTGTCTGATCTCTTGTGATGGGTGTGATCTCCCGTGATTGATGTGTGATCTCCTGGGATCAGTGTGTGACCTCCTGTAATTGGTGTGATATATCCAGTGATTGGTGTGTGATCTCCTGTGATCGGTGTGTGATCTCCCATGATCGGTGTTTGATCTCCCGTGATCGGTGTGTGATTGGTGTCTGATCTCCTGTGATCGGTGTCTGATCTCTTGTGATTTGTGTGATCTCCTGGGATCGGTGTGTGATCTCCTGTAATCGGTTTGTGATCAGTGTCTGATCTCTTGTGATTGGTGTCATCTCCCGTGATTGATGTGTGATCTCCTGGGATTGGTGTGTGACCTCCTGTAATTGGTATGATATATCCAGTGATTGGTGTGTGATCTCCTGTGATCGGTGTGTGATCTCCCGTGATCAGTGTGTGATCTCACGTGATCGGTGTGTGATCTCCCGTGATCGCTGTGTGATCTCCCGTGATCGGTGTGATCTCCTGGGATCGGTGTGTGATCTCTCGTGATTGATGTGTGATCTCCTGTGATCGGTGTTTGACCTCCTGGGATCAGTGTGTGATCTCCTGGGATCGGTGTGTGATCCGTGTCTGATCTCTTGTGATTGGTGTCTGATCTCCCGTGATGGGTGTGTGATTGATGTGTGATCTCCTGGGATCAGTGTGTGATCGGTGTCTGATCTCCCGTGATTGATGTGTGATCTCCTGGGATCGGTGTGTGATCGGTGTGTGATCTCCCGTGATTAATGTGTGATCTCCTGGGATCAGTGTGTGATCAGTGTCTGATCTCCCGTGATTGATGTGTGATCTCCTGGGATTGGTGTGTGATCTCTTGTGATTGGTGTGATCTCCCGTGATTGATGTGTGATCTCCTGGGATCAGTGTGTGATCGGTGTCTGATCTCCCGTGATTGATGTGTGATCTCCTGGGATCGATGTGTGATCGGTGTCTGATCTCCCGTGATTGATGTGTGATCTCCTGGGATCAGTGTGTGATCGGTGTCTGATCTCCCGTGATTGATGTGTGATCTCCTGGGATCGGTGTGATCTCTTGTGATTGGTGTCTGATCTCCCGTGATTGATGTGTGATCTCCTGGGATCAGTGTGTGATCGGTGTCTGATCTCCCGTGATTGATGTGTGATCTCCTGGGATCGGTGTGTGATTGGTGTGATCTCCCGTGATTGATGTGTGATCTCCTGGGATCGGTGTGTGATCTCTTGTGATTGGTGTCTGATCTCCCGTGATTGATGTGTGATCTCCTGGGATCAGTGTGTGATCGGTGTCTGATTTCCCGTGATTGATGTGTGATCTCCTGGGATCGGTGTGTGATCTCTTGTGATTGGTGTCTGATCTCCCGTGATAGATGTGTGATCTCCTGGGATCAGTGTGTGATCGGTGTCTGATCTCCCGTGATTGATGTGTGATCTCCTGGGATCGGTGTGTGATTGGTGTCTGATCTCCCGTGATTGATGTGTCATCTCCTGGGATCGGTGTGTGATCTCTTGTGATTGGTGTCTGATCTCCCGTGATTGATGTGTGATCTCCTGGGATCGGTGTGTGATCTCTTGTGATTGGTGTCTGATCTCCCATGATTGATGTGTGATCTCTTGGGATCGGTGTCTGATCTCTTGTGATTGGTGTCTGATCTCCCGTGATTGATGTGTGATCTCCTGGGATCAGTGTGTGATCGGTGTCTGATCTCCCGTGATTGATGTGTGATCTCCTGGGATCGGTGTGTGATCGGTGTCTGATCTCACGTGATTGATGTGTGATCTCCTGGGATCAGTGTGTGATCGGTGTCTGATCTCCCGTGATTGATGTGTGATCTCCTGGGATCAGTGTGTGATCGGTGTCTGATCTCCCGTGATTGATGTGTGATCTCCTGAGATCAGTGTGTGATCGGTGTCTGATCTCCCGTGATTGGTGTGTGATCTCCTGGGATCAGTGTGTGATTGATGTGTGATCTCCCGTGATTGATGTGTGATCTCCTCTAATGGGTGTGATCTCTTGTGATCGGGTTGTGATCGAAGCCTCAGGTCGGAGGAGACGTTTTCTGATGTCCTGTGACCAGTTGTGGGATCTTTACTGTCAATGATTGACTTCTCCCTCAGCTCCAGGGTTAACCATTCACCTGCCAGTACTATTGACTGCGCTGTAACTCTTCCTGGACTGTTCACATTGAGAGGCGGCTGCACTTATCGTCTGACTCCACAGCAGTGATGCACCCAGTGGCCACTTAGTGGCGCCCATCGGATGGTCCTATTGTCGGACCACATGAGATTACATCTAAGGAGACCCTGTAAGTGTGACCTCCCTGAGAAGAGCCGGGTCAGTGCCCATCCATCTCCCTCTCACATGAGATAGTGCCCGTCTATCCTCCTCTCACATGAGATAGTGCCCGTCTATCCCCCTCTCACATGAGATAGTGCCCGTCTATCCTCCTCTCACATGAGATAGTGCCCGTCTATCCTCCTCTCACATGAGATAGTGCCCGTCTATCCTCCTCTCACATGAGATAGTGCCCGTCTATCCTCCTCTCACATGAGATAGTGCCTGTCTATCCTCCTCTCACATGAGATAGTGCCCGTCTATCCTCCTCTCACATGAGATATAGTGCCCGTCTATCCTCCTCTCACATGAGATAGTGCCCGTCTAACCCCCTCTCACATGAGATAGTGCCCGTCTATCCTCCTCTCACATGAGATATAGTGCCCGTCTATTCTCCTCTCACATGAGATAGTGCCCGTCTATCCTCCTCTCACATGAGATAGTGCCCGTCTATCCTCCTCTCACATGAGATATAGTGCCCGTCTATTCTCCTCTCACATGAGATAGTGCCCGTCTATCCTCCTCTCACATGAGATATAGTGCCCGTCTATCCTCCTCTCACATGAGATAGTGCCCGTCTATCCCCCTCTCACATGAGATAGTGCCCGTCTATCCCCCTCTCACAAGAGATAGTGCCCATCCATCTCCCTCTCACATGAGATAGTGCCCGTCTATCCCCCTCTCACATGAGATAGTGCCCGTCTATCCTCCTCTCACATGAGATAGTGCCCGTCTATCCTCCTCTCACATGAGATAGTGCCCGTCTATCTCCCTCTCACAAGAGATAGTGCCCGTCTATCCTCCTCTCCCATGAGATAGTGCCCGTCTATCCTCCTCTCACATGAGATAGTGCCCGTCTATCCTCCTCTCACATGAGATAGTGCCCGTCTATTCTCCTCTCACATGAGATAGTGCCCGTCTATCCTCCTCTCTCATGAGATAGTGCCCGTCTTTCCTCCTCTCACATGAGATAGTGCCCGTCTATTCTCCTCTCACATGAGATAGTGCCCGTCTATCCCCCTCTCACATGAGATTGTGCCCGTCTATCCTCCTCTCACATGAGATATAGTGCCCGTCTATCCTCTCACATGAGATAGTGCCCGTCTATCCTCCTCTCACATGAGATATAGTGCCCGTCTATCCTCCTCTCACATGAGATGGTGCCCGTCTATCCTCCCCTTCCGTAAGGAACTTTCACCTCCTGTGACTGGTGTGATCTTCGGTGATCAGTGTCTGATCTCCTGTGATCAGTGTGTGATCTCCTGGGATTGCTGTGTGATCTCCTGGAATCGGTGTGTGATCTCCTGGGATCGGTGTGAGATCTCCTGTGATCGGTGTGTGATCTCCTGTGATGGGTGTGTGATTGATGTGTGATTGATGTGTGATCTCCTGTAATTGGTGTTATATATCCTGGGATCGGTGTGTGATCTCCTGGGATCGGTGTGTGATCTCCTGGGATCAGTGTTTGACCTCCTGTAATTGGTGTTATATATCCTGTGATCGATGTGTGATCTCCTGGGATCGGTGTGTGATCTTCTGTGATCGGTGTCTGATCTACCGTGATCGGTGTGTGACCTCCTGGGATATGTGTGATATATCCTGTGATCGGTGTGTGATCTCCTGGGATCGATATGTGATCTCCTGTGATCGGTGTGTGATCTCCCGTGATCGGTGTGTGACCTCCTGTAATTGGTGTGTGATCTTCCGGGATCGGTGTGTGATCTCCCATGATCGGTGTGTGATCTCCCATGATTGATGTGTGATCTCCTAGGATCGGTGTGTGACCTCCTGTGATCAGTGTGTGATCTCTAGGGATCGGTGTGTGATCTCCCATGATTGGTGTGTGATCTCCCGGGATCGGTGTGTGATCTCCCATGATCGGTGTGTGATCTCCCGGGATCGGTGTGTGATCTCCCGTGATTGATGTGTGATCTCCTGGGATCGGTGTGTGACCTCCTGTAATTGGTGTGATATATCCTGTGATCGGTGTGTGATCTCCTGGGATCGGTGTGTGATCTCCAGGGATTGGTGTGTGATCTCCTGTGATCGGTGTCTGATCTCCTGTGATCGGTTTCTGATCTCTCGTGATGGGTGTGTGATTGATGTGTGATCTCCTGGGATCAATGTATGATCTCCAGGGATCGGTGTGTGATCTCCTGGGATCGGTGTGTGATCTCCTTGGATTGGTGTGTGATCTCCTGTAATCGGTGTGTGATTGGTGTCTGATCTCCTGTGATCGGTGTCTGATCTCTTGTGATTTGTGTGATCTCCTGGGATCGGTGTGTGATCTCCTGTAATCGGTTTGTGATCCGTGTCTGATCTCTTGTGATGGGTGTGATCTCCCGTGATTGATGTGTGATCTCCTGGGATCAGTGTGTGACCTCCTGTAATTGGTGTGATATATCCAGTGATTGGTGTGTGATCTCCTGTGATCGGTGTGTGATCTCCCATGATCGGTGTTTGATCTCCCGTGATCGGTGTGTGATTGGTGTCTGATCTCCTGTGATCGGTGTCTGATCTCTTGTGATTTGTGTGATCTCCTGGGATCGGTGTGTGATCTCCTGTAATCGGTTTGTGATCAGTGTCTGATCTCTTGTGATTGGTGTCATCTCCCGTGATTGATGTGTGATCTCCTGGGATCAGTGTGTGACCTCCTGTAATTGGTATGATATATCCAGTGATCGGTGTGTGATCTCCTGTGATCGGTGTGTGATCTCCCGTGATCAGTGTGTGATCTCACGTGATCGGTGTGTGATCTCCCGTGATCGGTGTGTGATCTCCCGTGATCGGTGTGATCTCCTGGGATCGGTGTGTGATCTCTCGTGATTGATGTGTGATCTCCTGGGATCGGTGTTTGACCTCCTGGGATCAGTGTGTGATCTCCTGGGATCGGTGTGTGATCGGTGTCTGATCTCTTGTGATTGGTGTCTGATCTCCCGTGATGGGTGTGTGATTGATGTGTGATCTCCTGGGATCAGTGTGTGATCGGTGTCTGATCTCCCGTGATTGATGTGTGATCTCCTGGGATCGGTGTGTGATCGGTGTCTGATCTCTTGTGATTGATGTGTGATCTCCTGGGATCGGTGTGTGATCGGTGTGTGATCTCCCGTGATTAATGTGTGATCTCCTGGGATCAGTGTGTGATCAGTGTCTGATCTCCCGTGATTGATGTGTGATCTCCTGGGATCGGTGTGTGATCTCTTGTGATTGGTGTGATCTCCCGTGATTGATGTGTGATCTCCTGGGATCAGTGTGTGATCGGTGTCTGATCTCCCGTGATTGATGTGTGATCTCCTGGGATCGATGTGTGATCGGTGTCTGATCTCCCGTGATTGATGTGTGATCTCCTGGGATCAGTGTGTGATCGGTGTCTGATCTCCCGTGATTGATGTGTGATCTCCTGGGATCGGTGTGATCTCTTGTGATTGGTGTCTGATCTCCCGTGATTGATGTGTGATCTCCTGGGATCAGTGTGTGATCGGTGTCTGATCTCCCGTGATTGATGTGTGATCTCCTGGGATCGGTGTGTGATTGGTGTGATCTCCCGTGATTGATGTGTGATCTCCTGGGATCGGCGTCTGATCTCTTGTGATCAGTGTCTGATCTCCCGTGATTGATGTGTGATCCCCTGGGATCGGTGTGTGATCTCTTGTGATTGGTGTCTGATCTTCCGTGATTGATGTGTGATCTCCTGGGATCAGTGTGTGATCGGTGTCTGATCTCCCGTGATTGATGTGTGATCTCCTGGGATCGGTGTGTGATCTCTTGTGATTGGTGTCTGATCTCCCGTGATAGATGTGTGATCTCCTGGGATCAGTGTGTGATCGGTGTCTGATCTCCCGTGATTGATGTGTGATCTCCTGGGATCGGTGTGTGATTGGTGTGATCTCCTGTGATTGATGTGTGATCTCCTGGGATCGGCGTCTGATCTCTTGTGATCGGTGTCTGATCTCCCGTGATTGATGTGTGATCTCCTGGGATCGGTGTGTGATCTCTTGTGATTGGTGTGATCTCCCGTGATTGATGTGTGATCTCCTGGGATCAGTGTGTGATCGGTGTCTGATCTCCCGTGATTGATGTGTGATCTCCTGGGATCGATGTGTGATCGGTGTCTGATCTCCCGTGATTGATGTGTGATCTCCTGGGATCAGTGTGTGATCGGTGTCTGATCTCCCGTGATTGATGTGTGATCTCCTGGGATCGGTGTGTGATCTCTTGTGATTGGTGTCTGATCTCCCGTGATAGATGTGTGATCTCCTGGGATCAGTGTGTGATCGGTGTCTGATCTCCCGTGATTGATGTGTGATCTCCTGGGATCGGTGTGTGATTGGTGTGATATCCCGTGATTGATGTGTGATCTCCTGGGATCGGCGTCTGATCTCTTGTGATCGGTGTATGATCTCCCGTGATTGATGTGTGATCTCCTGGGATCGGTGTGTGATCTCTTGTGATTGGTGTCTGATCTCCCGTGATTGATGTGTGATCTCCTGGGATCAGTGTGTGATCGGTGTCTGATCTCCCGTGATTGATGTGTCATCTCCTGGGATCGGTGTGTGATCTCTTGTGATTGGTGTCTGATCTCCCTTGATTGATGTGTGATCTCCTGGGATCGGTGTGTGATCTCTTGTGATTGGTGTCTGATCTCCCATGATTGATGTGTGATCTCTTGGGATCGGTGTCTGATCTCTTGTGATTGGTGTCTGATCTCCCGTGATTGATGTGTGATCTCCTGGGATCAGTGTGTGATCGGTGTCTGATCTCCCGTGATTGATGTGTGATCTCCTGGGATCAGTGTGTGATCGGTGTCTGATCGCCCGTGATTGATGTGTGATCTCCTGGGATCAGTGTGTGATCGGTGTCTGATCTCCCGTGATTGATGTGTGATCTCCTGGGATCAGTGTGTGATTGATGTGTGATCTCCTCTAATGGGTGTGATCTCTTGTGATCGGGTTGTGATCGAAGCCTCAGGTCGGAGGAGACGTTTTCTGATGTCCAGTGACCAGTTGTGGGATCTTTACTGTCAATGATTGACTTCTCCCTCAGCTCCAGGGTTAACCATTCACCTGCCAGTACTACTGACTGCGCTGTAACTCTTCCTGGACTGTTCACATTGAGAGGCGGCTGCACTTATCGTCTGACTCCACAGCAGTGATGCACCCAGTGGCCACTTAGTGGCGCCCATCGGATGGTCCTATTGTCGGACCACATGAGATTACATCTAAGGAGACCCTGTAAGTGTGACCTCCCTGAGAAGAGCCGGGTCAGTGCCCATCCATCTCCCTCTCACATGAGATAGTGCCCGTCTATCCCCCTCTCACATGAGATAGTGCCCGTCTATCCCCCTCTCACATGAGATATAGTGCCCGTCTATCCTCCTCTCACATGAGATAATGCCCGTCTATCCTCCTCTCACATGAGATAGTGCCCGTCTATCCTCCTCTCACATGAGATAGTGCCCGTCTATCCTCCTCTCACATGAGATAGTGCCCGTCTATCCTCCTCTCACATGAGATAGTGCCCATCCATCTCCCTCTATCATGAGATAGTGCCCGTCTATCCTCCTCTCACATGAGATAGTGCCCATCCATCTCCCCCTCACATGAGATAGTGCCCGTCTATCCTCCTCTCACATGAGATAGTGCCCGTCTATCCTCCTCTCACATGAGATAGTGCCCGTCTATCCTCCTCTCACATGAGATAGTGCCCATCCATCTCCCTCTCACATGAGATAGTGCCCGTCTATCCTCCTCTCACATGAGATAGTGCCCGTCTATCCTCCTCTCACATGAGATAGTGCCCATCCATCTCCCTCTCACATGAGATAGTGCCCGTCTATCCCCCTCTCACATGAGATAGTGCCCGTCTATCCTCCTCTCACATGAGATAGTGCCCGTCTATCCTCCTCTCACATGAGATAGTGCCCGTCTATCCTCCTCTCACATGAGATAGTGCCCATCCATCTCCCTCTATCATGAGATAGTGCCCGTCTATCCTCCTCTCACATGAGATAGTGCCCATCCATCTCCCCCTCACATGAGATAGTGCCCGTCTATCCTCCTCTCACATGAGATAGTGCCCGTCTATCCTCCTCTCACATGAGATAGTGCCCGTCTATCCTCCTCTCACATGAGATAGTGCCCATCCATCTCCCTCTCACATGAGATAGTGCCCGTCTATCCTCCTCTCACATGAGAGAGTGCCCGTCTATCCTCCTCTCACATGAGATAGTGCCCATCCATCTCCCTCTCACACGAGATAGTGCCCGTCTATCCCCCTCTCACACGAGATAGTGCCCGTCTATCCCCCTCTCACAAGAGATAGTGCCCGTCTATCCTCCTCTCACATGAGATATAGTGCCCGTCTATCCTCCTCTCACACGAGATAGTGCCCGTCTATCCCCCTCTCACAAGAGATAATGCCCATCCATCTCCCTCTCACACGAGATAGTGCCCGTCTATCCCCCTCTCACAAGAGATAATGCCCATCCATCTCCCTCTCACATGAGATATAGTGCCCGTCTATCCCCCTCTCACAAGAGATAATGCCCATCCATCTCCCTCTCACACGAGATAGTGCCCGTCTATCCCCCTCTCACATGAGATATAGTGCCCGTCTATCCTCCTCTCACATGAGATATAGTGCCCGTCTATCCTCCTCTCACATGAGATATAGTGCCCATCCATCTCCCTCTCACATGAGATATAGTGCCCGTCTATCCTCCTCTCACATGAGATAGTGCCCGTCTATCCTCCTCTCATATGAGATAGTGCCCGTCTATCCTCCTCTCACATGAGATAGTGCCCGTCTATCCTCCTCTCACATGAGATAGTGCCCGTCTATCCTCCTCTCACATGAGATAGTGACCGTCTATCCTCCTCTCACATGAGATAGTGCCCGTCTATCCTCCTCTCACATGAGATATAGTGCCCGTCTATCCTCCTCTCACATGAGATATAGTGCCCGTCTATCCTCCTCTCACATGAGATAGTGCCCGTCTATCCTCCTCTCACATGAGATATAGTGGCCGTCTATCCTCCTCTCACATGAGATAGTGCCCGTCTATCCTCCTCTCACATGAGATAGTGCCCGTCTATCCTCCTCTCACATGAGATAGTGCCCGTCTATCCTCCTCTCACATGAGATAGTGCCCGTCTATCCTCCTCTCACATGAGATAGTGCCCGTCTATCCCCCTCTCACATGAGATAGTGCCCGTCTATCCCCCTCTCACATGAGATAGTGCCCGTCTATCCTCCTCTCACATGAGATAGTGCCCGTCTATCCTCCTCTCACATGAGATATAGTGCCCGTCTATCCTCCTCTCACATGAGATATAGTGCCCGTCTATCCTCCTCTCACATGAGATATAGTGCCCGTCTATCCTCCTCTCACATGAGATATAGTGCCCGTCTATCCTCCTCTCACATGAGATATAGTGCCCGTCTATCCTCCTCTCACATGAGATATAGTGCCCGTCTATCCTCCTCTCACATGAGATATAGTGCCCGTCTATCCCCCTCTCACATGAGATAGTGCCCGTCTATCCTCCTCTCACATGAGATAGTGCCCGTCTATCCCCCTCTCACATGAAATAGTGCCCGTCTATCCCCCTCTCACATGAGATAGTGCCCGTCTATCCTCCTCTCACATGAGATATAGTGCCCGTCTATCCCCCTCTCACATGAGATAGTGCCCGTCTATCCTCCTCTCACATGAGATAGTGCCCGTCTATCCCCCTCTCACATGAAATAGTGCCCGTCTATCCCCCTCTCACATGAGATATAGTGCCCGTCTATCCTCCTCTCACATGAGATATAGTGCCCGTCTATCCCCCTCTCACATGAGATGGTGCCGTCTATCCTCCCCTTCCGTAAGGAACTTTTACCTCCTTTGACTGGTGTGATCTCCGGTGATCAGTGTCTGATCTCCTGTGATTGGTGTGTTGTCCTGTAATTGGTGTGATATATCCTGTGATCAGTGTGTGATCTCCTGGGATCAGTGTGTGATCTCCTGGGATCGGGGTGTTATCTCCCGTGATGGGTGTGTGATTGATGTGTGATTGATGTGTGATCTCCCGTGATGGGTGTGTGATTGATGTGTGCTCTCCTGTGATCGGTGTGTGATCTCCTGGGATCGGTGTGTGATCTCCTGTAATTGGTGTTATATATCCTGTGATCGGTGTGTGATCTCCTGGGATTGGTGTGTGATCTCCTGGGATCGGTGTGTGATCTCCTGTAATTGGTGTTATATATCCTGTGATCGGTGTGTGATCTCCTGTGATTAGTGTGTGATCTCCCGGGATTGGTGTGTGATCTCCCGTGATTGATGTGTGATCTCCTGGGATCGGTGTGTGATCTCCTGGGATCGGGGTGTTATCTCCCGTGATGGGTGTGTGATTGATGTGTGATTGATGTGTGATCTCCCGTGATGGGTGTGTGATTGATGTGTGATCTCCCGTGATGGGTGTGTGATTGATGTGTGATCTCCTGGGATCGGTGTGTAATCTCCTGGGATCGGTGTGTGATCTCCTGGGATCGGTGTGTGATCTCCTGTAATTGGTGTTATATATCCTGTGATCGGTGTGTGATCTCCTGGGATTGGTGTGTGATCTCCTGGGATCGGTGTGTGATCTCCTGTGATCGGTGTGTGATCTCCCGTGATTGATGTGTGACCTCCTGTAATTTGTGTTATATATCCTGTGATCGGTGTGTGATCTCCTGGGATTGGTGTGTGATCTCCTGGGATCGGTGTGTGATCTCCTGGGATCGGTGTGTGATCTCCTGGGATCGGTGTGTGATCTCCTGGGATCGGTGTGTGATCTCCTGGGATTGGTGTGTGATCTCCTGGGATTGGTGTGTGATCTCCTGGGATTAGTGTGTGATCTCCTGGGATCGGTGTGTGATCTCCTGGGATTGGTGTGTGACCTCCTGGGATTGGTGTGTGATCTCCTGGGATTGGTGTGTGATCTCCTGGGATTGGTGTGTGATCTCCTGGGATTGGTGTGTGATCTCCTGGGATCGGTGTGTGACCTCCTGTGATTGGTGTTATATATCCTGTGATTGGTGTGTGATCTCCTGGGATTGGTGTGTGATCTCCTGGGATCGGTGTGTGACCTCCTGTAATTGGTGTTATATATCCTGTGATTGGTGTGTGATCTCCTGGGATTGGTGTGTGATCTCCTGGGATCGGTGTGTGACCTCCTGTAATTGGTGTTATATATCCTGTGATCGGTGTGTGATCTCCTGGGATTGGTGTGTGATCTCCTGGGATCGGTGTGTGACCTCCTGTAATTGGTGTTATATATCCTGTGATCGGTGTCTGATCTCCTGTGATTGGTCTGATCTCCCGTGATGGGTGTGTGATTGATGTGTGATCTCCTGTGATCGGTGTGTGACCTCCTGTAATTGGTGTGATATATCCTGTGATCGGTGTGTGATCTCCTGTGATCGGTGTGTGATCTCCTGTGATCGGTGTGTGATCTCCCGTGATTGATGTGTGATCTCCTGGGATCGGTGTGTGACCTCCTGTGATCGGTGTGTGATCTCCCGGGATTGGTGTGTGATCTCCTGGGATCGGTGTGTGACCTCTTGGGATCGGTGTGTGATCTCCTGGGATCGGTGTGTGATCTCTTGTGATTGGTGTGATCTCCCGTGATGGGTGTGTGATTGATGTGTGATCTCCTAGGATCGGTGTGTGACCTCCTAGGATCGGTGTGTGATCTCCCGTGATCGGTGTGTGATCTCCAGTGATCGGTGTGTGATCTCCAGTGATCGGTGTGTGATCTCCCGGGATCGGTGTGTGATCTCCCGGGATCGGTGTGTGATCTCCTGGAATCGGTGTGTGATCTCCTGGGATCAGTGTGACCTCCTGTAATTTGTGTGACATATCCTGTGATCGGTGTGTGATATCCTGTGATCGGTGTGTGATCTCCTGTGATCGGTGTGTGATCTCCCGTGATTGATGTGTGATCTCCTGGGATCGGTGTGTGACCTCCTGTAATTGGTGTTATATATCCTGTGATCGGTGTGTGATCTCCTGGGATCGGTGTGTGATCTCCAGGGATCGATGTGGGATCTCCTGTGATCGGTGGCTGATCTCCTGTGATTGGTTTCTGATCTCTTGTGATTGGTGTGATCTCTCGTGATGGGCGTGTGATTGATGTGTGATCTCCTGTGATCGGTGTGTGATCTCCTGGGATCGATGTGTTATCTCCAGGGATCGGTGTGTGATCTCCTGGGATCGATGTGTGATCTCCAGGGATCGGTGTGTGATCTCCTGGGATCAGTGTGTGATCTCCTGGGATCGATGTGTGATTGATGTGTGATCAGTGTGTGATCTCCTGTGATCGGTGTCTGATCTCTTGTGATTGGTGTGATCTCCCGTGATGGGTGTGTGATTGATGTGTGATCTCCTGGGATCGGTGTGTGATCTCCCGGGATCAGTGTGTGATCTCCTGGGATCGGTGTGTGATCTCCTGTAATCGGTGTGTGATTGGTGTCTGATCTCCTGTGATCGGTGTCTGATCTCTTGTGATTTGTGTGATCTCCTGGGATCGGTGTGTGATCTCCTGTAATCGGTTTGTGATCGGTGTCTGATCTCTTGTGATTGGTGTGATCTCCCGTGATTGATGTGTGATCTCCTGGGATCAGTGTGTGACCTCCTGTAATTGGTGTGATATATCCAGTGATTAGTGTGTGATCTCCTGCGATCGGTGTGTGATCTCCCATGATCGGTGTGTGATCTCCCGTGATTGATGTGTGATCTCCTGGGATCGGTGTTTAACCTCCTGGGATCGGTGTGTGATCGGTGTCTGATCTCTTGTGATTGGTGTCTGGTCTCCTGTGATTGATGTGTGATCTCCTGGGATCGGTGTGTGATCGGTGTCTGATCTCCCGTGATTGATGTGTCATCTCCTGGGATCGGTGTCTGATCTCTTGTGATTGGTGTCTGATCTCCCGTGATTGATGTGTGATCTCCTGGGATCGGTGTGTGATCGGTGTCTGATCTCCCGTGATTGATGTGTCATCTCCTGGGATCGGTGTCTGATCTCTTGTGATTGGTGTCTGATCTCCCGTGATTGATGTGTGATCTCCTGGGATCGGTGTGTGATCTCTTGTGATTTGTGTGATCTCCCGTGATTAATGTGTGATCTCCTGGGATCAGTGTGTGATCGGTGTCTGATCTCCCGTGATTGATGTGTGATCTCCTGGGATCAGTGTGTGATCGGTGTCTGATCTCCCGTGATTGATGTGTGATCTCCTGGGATCAGTGTGTGATCGGTGTCTGATCTCCCGTGATTGATGTGTGATCTCCTGGGATCAGTGTGTGATCGGTGTCTGATCTCCCGTGATTGATGTGTGATCTCCTTGGATCAGTGTGTGATCGGTGTCTGATCTCCCGTGATTGATGTGTGATCTCCTGGGAACGGTGTGTGATCTCCTGTAATGGGTGTGATATATCCTGTGATCGGTGTGTGATCTCTTGTGATTTGTGTGATCTCCCGTGATTGATGTGTGATCTCCTGGGATCGGTGTCTGATCTCTTGTGATTTGTGTGATCTCCCGTGATTGATGTGTGATCTCCTGGGATCGGTGTCTGATCTCTTGTGATTGGTGTCTGATCTCCCGTGATTGATGTGTGATGTCCTGGGATCAGTGTGTGATCGGTGTCTGATCTCCCGTGATTGATGTGTGATCTCCTGGGATCAGTGTGTGATCGGTGTCTGATCTCCCGTGATTGATGTGTGATCTCCCGGGATCAGTGTGTGATCTCCTGGGATTGGTGTGTGATCTCCTGTAATCGGTGTGTGATTGGTGTCTGATCTCCTGTGATCGGTGTCTGATCTCTTGTGATTTGTGTGATCTCCTGGGATCGGTGTGTGATCTCCTGTAATCGGTTTGTGATCGGTGTCTGATCTCTTGTGATTGGTGTGATCTCCCGTGATTGATGTGTGATCTCCTGGGATCAGTGTGTGACCTCCTGTAATTGGTGGGATATATCCAGTGATTAGTGTGTGATCTCCTGCGATCGGTGTGTGATCTCCCATGATCGGTGTGTGATCTCCCGGGATCGGTGTGTGATCTCTCGTGATTGATGTGTGATCTCCTGGGATCGGTGTTTGACCTCCTGGGATCGGTGTGTGATCGGTGTCTGATCTCCCGTGATTGATGTGTGATCTCCTGGGATCGGTGTTTGACCTCCTGGGATCAGTGTGTGATCTCCTGGGATCGGTGTCTGATCTCTTGTGATTGGTGTGATCTCCCGTGATTGGTGTGTGATCTCCTGGGATCGGTGTGTGATCTCCCGTGATCGGTGTGTGATCTCCCGGGATCGGTGTGTGATCTCCCGTGATTGATGTGTGATCTCCTGGGATCGGTGTTTGACCTCCTGGGATCGGTGTGTGATCTCCTGTGATCGGTGTGTGATCGGTGTCTGATCTCTTGTGATTGGTGTCTGGTCTCCTGTGATTGATGTGTGATCTCCTGGGATCGGTGTGTGATCGGTGTCTGATCTCTTGTGATTGGTGTCTGATCTCCCGTGATTGATGTGTGATCTCCTGGGAACGGTGTGTGATCTCTTGTGATTGGTGTCTGATCTCCCGTGATTGATGTGTGATCTCCTGGGATTAGTGTGTGATCGGTGTCTGATCTCCCGTGATTGATGTGTGATCTCCTGGGATCGGTGTCTGATCTCTTGTGATTGGTGTCTGATCTCCCGTGATTGATGTGTGATCTCCTGGGATCGGTGTGTGATCGGTGTCTGATCTCACGTGATTGATGTGTGATCTCCTGGGATCAGTGTGTGATCGGTGTCTGATCTCCCGTGATTGATGTGTGATCTCCTGGGATCGGTGTGTGATCGGTGTCTGATCTCTTGTGATTGGTGTCTGATCTCCCGTGATTGATGTGTGATCTCCTGGGAACGGTGTGTGATCTCTTGTGATTGGTGTCTGATCTCCCGTGATTGATGTGTGATCTCCTGGGATCAGTGTGTGATCGGTGTCTGATCTCCCGTGATTGATGTGTGATCTCCTGGGATCGGTGTCTGATCTCTTGTGATTGGTGTCTGATCTCCCGTGATTGATGTGTGATCTCCTGGGATCGGTGTGTGATCGGTGTCTGATCTCACGTGATTGATGTGTGATCTCCTGGGATCAGTGTGTGATCGGTGTCTGATCTCCCGTGATTGATGTGTGATCTCCTGGGATCAGTGTGTGATCGGTGTCTGATCTCCCGTGATTGATGTGTGATCTCCTGAGATCAGTGTGTGATCGGTGTCTGATCTCCCGTGATTGGTGTGTGATCTCCTGGGATCAGTGTGTGATTGATGTGTGATCTCCCGTGATTGATGTGTGATCTCCTCTAATGGGTGTGATCTCTTGTGATCGGGTTGTGATCGAAGCCTCAGGTCGGAGGAGACGTTTTCTGATGTCCTGTGACCAGTTGTGGGATCTTTACTGTCAATGATTGACTTCTCCCTCAGCTCCAGGGTTAACCATTCACCTGCCAGTACTATTGACTGCGCTGTAACTCTTCCTGGACTGTTCACATTGAGAGGCGGCTGCACTTATCGTCTGACTCCACAGCAGTGATGCACCCAGTGGCCACTTAGTGGCGCCCATCGGATGGTCCTATTGTCGGACCACATGAGATTACATCTAAGGAGACCCTGTAAGTGTGACCTCCCTGAGAAGAGCCGGGTCAGTGCCCATCCATCTCCCTCTCACATGAGATAGTGCCCGTCTATCCTCCTCTCACATGAGATAGTGCCCGTCTATCCTCCTCTCACATGAGATAGTGCCCATCCATCTCCCTCTCACATGAGATAGTGCCCGTCTATCCCCCTCTCACATGAGATAGTGCCCATCCATCTCCCTCTCACATGAGATAGTGCCCGTCTATCCCCCTCTCACATGAGATAGTGCCCGTCTATCCCCCTCTCACATGAGATAGTGCCCGTCTATCCCCCTCTCACATGAGATAGTGCCCGTCTATCCTCCTCTCACATGAGATAGTGCCCATCCATCTCCCTCTCACATGAGATAGTGCCCGTCTATCCTCCTCTCACATGAGATAGTGCCCGTCTATCCTCCTCTCACATGAGATAGTGCCCGTCTATCCTCCTCTCACATGAGATAGTGCCCGTCTATCCTCCTCTCACATGAGATATAGTGCCCGTCTATCCTCCTCTCACATGAGATAGTGCCCGTCTATCCTCCTCTTACATGAGATAGTGCCCGACTATCCTCCTCTCACATGAGATAGTGCCCGTCTATCCCCCTCTTACATGAGATAGTGCCAGTCTATCCTCCTCTCACATGAGATAGTGCCCGTCTATCCTCCTCTCACATGAGATATAGTTCCCGTCTATCCTCTCACATGAGATAGTGCCCGTCTATCCTCCTCTCACATGAGATAGTGCCCGTCTATCCCCCTCTCACATGAGATAGTGCCCGTCTATCCTCCTCTCACATGAGATAGTGCCCGTCTATCCTCCTCTCACATGAGATAGTGCCCGTCTATCCTCCTCTCACATGAGATAGTGCCCGTCTATTCTCCTCTCACATGAGATAGTGCCCGTCTATCCTCCTCTCACATGAGATAGTGCCCGTCTATCCCCCTCTTACATGAGATAGTGCCAGTCTATCCTCCTCTCACATGAGATAGTGCCCGTCTATCCCCCTCTCACATGAGATAGTGCCCGTCTATCCTCCTCTCACATGAGATAGTGCCCGTCTATCCTCCTCTCACATGAGATAGTGCCCGTCTATCCTCCTCTCACGTGAGATAGTGCCCGTCTATCCTCTTCTCACGTGAGATAGTGCCCGTCTATCCTCCTCTCACGAGATATAGTGCCCGTCTATCCTCCTCTCACATGAGATAGTGCCCGTCTATCCTCCTCTCACATGAGATAGTGCCCGTCTATCCTCCTCTCACATGAGATATAGTGCCCGTCTATCCTCCTCTCACATGAGATATAGTGCCCGTCTATCCTCCTCTCACATGAGATAGTGCCCTTCTATCCCCCTCTCACATGAGATAGTGCCCGTCTATCCTCCTCTCACATGAGATAGTGCCCGTCTATCCTCCTCTCACATGAGATAGTGCCCGTCTATCCTCCTCTCATATGAGATAGTGCCCGTCTATCCTCCTCTCACATGAGATAGTGCCCGTCTATCCTCCTCTCACATGAGATAGTGCCCGTCTATCCTCCTCTCACATGAGATAGTGCCCGTCTATCCTCCTCTCACATGAGATAGTGCCCGTCTATCCTCCTCTCACTTGAGATAGTGCCCGTCTATCCCCCTCTCTCATGCGATAGTGCCCGTCTATCCCCCTCTCACATGAGATAGTGCCCGTCTATCCTCCTCTCACATGAGATAGTGCCCGTCTATCCTCTCACATGAGATATAGTTCCCGTCTATCCTCTCACATGAGATAGTGCCCGTCTATCCTCCTCTCACATGAGATAGTGCCCGTCTATCCTCCTCTCACATGAGATAGTGCCCGTCTATCCTCCTCTCACATGAGATAGTGCCCGTCTATCCTCCTCTCACATGAGATAGTGCCCGTCTATCCTCCTCTCACATGAGATAGTGCCCGTCTATCCTCCTCTCACATGAGATAGTGCCCGTCTATTCTCCTCTCACATGAGATAGTGCCCGTCTATCCTCCTCTCACATGAGATAGTGCCCGTCTATCCCCCTCTCACATGAGATAGTGCCCGTCTATCCTCCTCTCACATGAGATAGTGCCCGTCTATCCTCCTCTCACATGAGATAGTGCCCGTCTATTCTCCTCTCACATGAGATAGTGCCCGTCTATTCTCCTCTCACATGAGATAGTGCCCGTCTATCCTCCCCTTTTGTAAGGAACTTTCACCTCCTGTGATCTCCTGTGACTGGTGTGATCTCCTGTGATCGGTGTGTGATCTCCTGGGATTGGTGTGTGATCTCCCGGGATTGGTGTGTGATCTCCTGGGATCGGTGTGTAATCTCCTGTGATCGGTGTGTGATCTCCTGTGACTGGTGTGATCTCCTGTGATCGGTGTGTGATCTCCTGTGACTGGTGTGATCTCCTGTGACTGGTGTGATCTCCTGTGATCGGTGTGTGATCTCCAAGGATCGGTGTGTGATCTCCCGGGATTGGTGTGTAGTCTCATGTGATTGGTGTGTGGTCTCATGTGATCTTCTGTGATCGGTGTGTGGTCTCATGTGATCGGTGTGTAATCTCCTGTGATCGGTGTGTAGTCTCATGTGATTGGTGTGTGGTCTCATGTGATCTTCTGTGATCGGTGTGTAATCTCCTGTGATCGGTGTGTAGTCTCATGTGATTGGTGTGTGGTCTCATGTGATCTTCTGTGATCGGTGTGTATTCTCATGTGATCAGTGTGTAATCTCCTGTGATCGGTGTGGTCTCATGTGATTGGTGTGTGATCTCCTGTGATCGGTGTGTGATCTCCTGTGATCGGTGTGTGATCTCCCGGGATCGGTGTGAGGTCTCATGTGATCACTGTGATCTCCTTTGATCGGTGTGGGATCTCCAGTGATCGATGTGTGATCTCCCGGGATCGGTATGCGGTCTCCCGGGATCGGTATGTGGTCTCCCGGGATCGGTGTGCGGTCTCCCGGGATCGGAGTGCGGTCTCCCGGGATTGGTGTGCGGTCTCCCGGGATCGATGTGATCTACTGTGATTGGTTTGATCTCCTGTGGTAGGTGGGATCTCCTGTGGTTGGTGGGAACTCCAATGAACGGTGTGTGATCTCCTGTGACCGCTGTGTGATCTCCTGTGACCGCTGTACGATCTCCTGTGATCTCCTGTGATCGGTGTATGGTCTCCCTGGATCGGTGTATGATCGGTGTGATCTCCTGTGATTCGTTGGATCTCCTGTGATTGGTGTGTTATCAATGTGTGATCTCCCTTGATCAGTATATTTCCGTCTTCTTGGCCATCACTTATGTTTCTCTTTTTCCCCTCTAGATACAATATCCTCCTCCGCTCCAGCCATGAAGGACCTATGGGGCCCCGTCCTGCTCTTTTCCTGCTTCCTTCAGGCTGGATTAGTATTTGGGACTCTCCGTTCTTTTGGGATATTCTTTCCAGAATTTGTGGAATATTTTGACTCCCCGGCTGGAAGTGTCTCCTGGGTGACGTCTTGTGCGGTTGCAGTCCAGCAGCTGATGAGTAAGTATGGGCTGATTGGGGAGGGGGCTTATGAGGAGGTGGGCTAATGGGGAGGGGAGGATGGGCTGATGATTGAGGATGGGCTGATGATTGAGGATGGGCTGATGATGGGGGGTGGGCTGATGATGGAGGGTGGGCTGATGGAGGGTGGGCTGATGGAGGGTGGGCTGATGATGGAGGATGGGCTGATGATGGAGGATGGGCTGATGATGGAGGATGGGCTGATGATGGAGGGTGGGCTGATGGAGGGTGGGCTGATGGAGGGTGGGCTGATGATGGAGGATGGGCTGATGATGGAGGGTGGGCTGATGGAGGGTGGGCTGATGGAGGGTGGGCTGATGGAGGGTGGGCTGATGATGGAGGATGGGCTGATGATGGAGGGTGGGCTGATGGAGGGTGGGCTGATGGAGGGTGGGCTGATTATGAAGGATGGGCTGATGATGGAGGGTGGGCTGATGATGGGGGGTGGGCTGATGATGGGGGTGGGCTGATGATGGAGGATGGGCTGATGATGGAGGATGGGCTGATGATGGAGGATGGGCTGATGATGGAGGATGGGCTGATGATGGAGGATGGGCTGATGATGGAGGGTGGGCTGATGGAGGGTGGGCTGATGATGGAGGGTGGGCTGATGGAGGGTGGGCTGATGATGGAGGGTGGGCTGATGATGGAGGGTGGGCTGATGGAGGGTGGGCTGATGGAGGGTGGGCTGATGATGGAGGGTGGGCTGATGATGGAGGGTGGGCTGATGGAGGGTGGGCTGATGGAGGGTGGGCTGATGATGGGGGTGGGCTGATGATGGAGGATGGGCTGATGATGGAGGATGGGCTGATGATGGAGGATGGGCTGATGATGGAGGATGGGCTGATGATGGAGGATGGGCTGATGATGGAGGATGGGCTGATGATGGAGGATGGGCTGATGATGGAGGATGGGCTTATGATGGAGGGTGGGCTGATGATGGAGGGTGGGCTGATGATGGGGGGTGGGCTGATGATGGGGGGTGGGCTGATGATGGAGGATGGGCTGATGATGGAGGATGGGCTGCTGGGGGAGGGCTGATGATGGAGGATGGGCTTATGATGGAGGGTGGGCTGATGATGGAGGGTGGGCTGATGGAGGGTGGGCTGATGATGGGGGTGGGCTGATGATGGAGGATGGGCTGATGATGGAGGATGGGCTGATGATGGAGGGTGGGCTGATGATGGGGGGTGGGCTGATGATGGGGGGTGGGCTGATGATGGAGGATGGGCTGATGATGGAGGATGGGCTGCTGGGGGAGGGCTGATGATGGAGGATGGGCTTATGATGGAGGGTTCTGGGAGAGAGGTACCCAGAGATCAAGTTCCTTTTCCTGTCGGAGCTCCTGGCGTCTTTCAGAAAAAGGCATATCAATGCGGGTGGCCAACTGGATGAGTTCAGACAGGGTAGCAGGAATTTCTCGTGCGGCCAGTACATCTTTGATGTTGCTGGATAAGCCTTTCTTGAAGGTCACGCAGAGGGCCTCATTGTTCCAGGATAGCTCTGAGGCGAGGGTACGAAACTGGATGGCGTATTCGCCTACGGAAGAACTCCCTTGGACGAGGTTCAGCAAAGCAGTCTCGGCAGAGGAGGCCCGGGCTGGCTCCTCAAAGACACTACGAACTTCAGCGAAAAAGGACTGGATTGTAGCAGTGGCAGGATCATTGCGGTCCCAGTGCGGTGTGGCCCATGACAAGGCCTTTCCAGACAGGAGACTGACCACGAAAGCCACCTTAGACCGTTCAGTGGGGAATTGGTCCGACATCATCTCCAAGTGCAAGGAACACTGGGACAGGAACCCATGGCACAATTTAGAGTTCCCATCGAACTTGTCAGGTAGGGACAAGCGGAGTCTGGAAGTGGCAACTTGCTGCGGAGGAGAAGCAGGAGTAGGCGGAGGAGATGGTTGCTGCTGTAGAGGCAGAAGCTGCTGTAGCATGGCGGTCAACTGTGACAGCTGTTGTCCTTGTTGGGCGACCACTGTGGTAAGGTCAGCGAGACTTGGCAGCGGCACCTCAGCGGGATCCATGGCCGGATCTACTGTCAGGATTCGGCAGGGTGGAGGTGGATCCTCTGTGTCAGTGAGGGATTGGCGTGGACCATACCGGTGGACCGGTTCTAAGTTGCTACAGGTTTTCACCAGAGGCCGCCGCAAAGCGGGATGGACTTGCTGCGGCGGTAGCAACCGGGTCGTGTCCACCGGTAGCGGCTCAATCTCACTGACTGCTGAGACTGGCGTGGTACAGGAGGACTAGACAGAGGCAAGGTCAGACCTAGCAGAAGGTCAGGGCAGGCGGCAAGGTTCATAGTCAAGGGCAACGACAGAAGGTCTGGTAAAACTGGTAAGGCCACTCACAAAAAACGCTTTCACTAGGCACAAAGGCAACAAGATCCGGCAAGGACAGGAAGGGGAAGTGGGTTTTTATATACAAGGAGCAGGGAAGCTAATTGACACTGATTGGGCCAGGCACCAATTAGTGGTGCACTGGCCCTTTAAATCTTAGAGAGCCGGTGCGCGCGCACCCTAGAGAGCTGGGCCGCGCACGCCGGGACTAGACAGCCGGGGAACGGGACAGGTGAGTAGCTTGGGATGCGACCCGCGGATCGCATCCCCGCCGGCAGTGACAGTGCAGCGCTCCCGGTCAGCGGGTCTGACCGGGGCGCTGCAGAGAGGAGCGCTCGCCGTAACAGTGGTCACAGTATGGCCATCACCATTGTTGTCTTCAGGTGATGCTCGGTCACAGTAAGGCCATCAACATTGTTGTCTTCAGGTGATGCTCGGTCACAGTATGGCCATGACCATTGCTGTCTTGTCTTCAGGTGATGCTCGGTCACAGTATGGCCATCACCATTGTTGTCTTCAGGTGATGCTCGGTCACAGTATGGCCATCACCATTGTTGTCTTCAGGTGATGTGTAGTCACAGTATGGTCATCACCATTGTTGTCATGTCTTCAGGTGATGTGTGGTCACAGTATGGCCATTACCATTGTTGTCTTGTCTTCAGGTGATGTGTGGTCACAGTATGGTCATCACCATTGTTGTCTTCAGGTGATGCTCGGTCACAGTATGGTCATCACCATTGTTGTCTTCAGGTGATGCTCGGTCACAGTATGGCCATCACCATTGTTGTCTTCTGGTGATGCTCGGTCACAGTATGGCCATCACCATTGTTGTCTTGTCTTCAGGTGATGTGTGGTCACAGTATGACCGTCACCATTGTTGTCTTCAGGAGATGTGTGGTCACAGTATGGCCATCACCATTGTTGTCTTGTCTTCAGGTGATGCTCGGTCACAGTATGGTCATCACCATTGTTGTCTTGTCTTCAGGTGATGTGTGGTCACAGTATGACCGTCACCGTTGTTGTCTTCAGGTGATGTGTGGTCACAGTATGGCCATCACCATTGTTGTCTTGTCTTCAGGTGATGTGTGGTCACAGTATGGTCATCACCATTGTTGTCATGTCTTCAGGTGATGTGTGGTCACAGTATGGCCGTCACCATTGTTGTCTTCAGGTGATTCTCGGTCACAGTATGGCCATCACCATTGTTGTCTTGTCTTCAGGTGATGTGTGGTCACAGTATGGCCATCACCATTGTTGTCTTGTCTTCAGGTGATGTGTGGTCACAGTATGGCCATGACCATTGTTGTCTTGTCTTCAGGTGATGCTCGGTCACAGTATGACCGTGACCATTGTTGTCTTGTCTTCAGGTGATGTGTGGTCACAGTATGACCGTGACCATTGTTGTCTTGTCTTCAGGTGATGTGTGGTCACAGTATGGTCATCACCATTGTTGTCTTGTCTTCAGGTGATGTGTGGTCACAGTATGACCGTGACCATTGTTGTCTTGTCTTCAGGTGATGTGTGGTCACAGTATGGCCATGACCATTGTTGTCTTGTCTTCAGGTGATGCTCGGTCACAGTATGACCGTGACCATTGTTGTCTTGTCTTCAGGTGATGTGTGGTCACAGTATGACCGTGACCATTGTTGTCTTGTCTTCAGGTGATGTGTGGTCACAGTATGACCGTGACCATTGTTGTCTTGTCTTCAGGTGATGTGTGGTCACAGTATGGCCATGACCATTGTTGTCTTGTCTTCAGGTGATGTGTGGTCACAGTATGGCCGTCACCATTGTTGTCTTGTCTTCAGGTGATGTGTGGTCACAGTATGGCCGTCACCATTGTTGTCTTGTCTTCAGGTGATGTGTGGTCACAGTATGACCGTGACCATTGTTGTCTTGTCTTCAGGTGATGTGTGGTCACAGTATGACCGTGACCATTGTTGTCTTGTCTTCAGGTGATGTGTGGTCACAGTATGGCCGTCACCATTGTTGTCTTGTCTTCAGGTGATGTGTGGTCACAGTATGACCGTGACCATTGTTGTCTTGTCTTCAGGTGATGCTCGGTCACAGTATGGCCATGACCATTGTTGTCTTGTCTTCAGGTGATGTGTAGTCACAGTATGGTCATCACCATTGTTGTCTTGTCTTCAGGTGATGTGTGGTCACAGTATGGTCATCACCATTGTTGTCTTCAGGTGATGCTCGGTCACAGTATGGCCATCACCATTGTTGTCTTCAGGTGATGTGTAGTCACAGTATGGTCATCACCATTGTTGTCATGTCTTCAGGTGATGTGTGGTCACAGTATGGCCATTACCATTGTTGTCTTGTCTTCAGGTGATGCTCGGTCACAGTATGGCCATGACCATTGTTGTCTTGTCTTCAGGTGATGTGTGGTCACAGTATGACCGTGACCATTGTTGTCTTGTCTTCAGGTGATGTGTAGTCACAGTATGGCCATGACCATTGTTGTCTTGTCTTCAGGTGATGTGTGGTCACAGTATGGCCATGACCATTGTTGTCTTGTCTTCAGGTGATGCTCGGTCACAGTATGACCGTGACCATTGTTGTCTTGTCTTCAGGTGATGTGTGGTCACAGTATGACCGTGACCATTGTTGTCTTGTCTTCAGGTGATGTGTGGTCACAGTATGGCCATCACCATTGTTGTCTTGTCTGCAGGTGATGCTCGGTCACAGTATGGCCATCACCATTGTTGCCTTGTCTTCAGGTGATGTGTGGTCACAGTATGGCCATCACCATTGTTGCCTTGTCTTCAGGTGATGTGTGGTCACAGTATGGCCATCACCATTGTTGCCTTGTCTTCAGGTGATGTGTGGTCACAGTATGGCCATGACCATTGTTGTCTTGTTTTCAGGTGATGTGTGGTCACAGTATGGCCATGACCATTGTTGTCTTGTCTTCAGGTGATGTGTGGTCACAGTATGGCCATCACCATTGTTGTCTTGTCTTCAGGTGATGCTCGGTCACAGTATGGCCATCACCATTGTTGTCTTGTCTTCAGGTGATGTGTGGTCACAGTATGGCCATGACCATTGTTGTCTTGTCTTCAGGTGATGCTCGGTCACAGTATGGCCATCACCATTGTTGTCTTGTCTTCAGGTGATGTGTGGTCACAGTATGGCCATGACCATTGTTGTCTTGTCTTCAGGTGATGTGTGGTCACAGTATGGCCATGACCATTGTTGTCTTGTCTTCAGGTGATGTGTGGTCACAGTATGGCCATGACCATTGTTGTCTTGTCTTCAGGTGATGTGTGGTCACAGTATGGCCATGACCATTGTTGTCTTGTCTTCAGGTGATGTGTGGTCACAGTATGGCCGTCACCATTGTTGTCTTGTCTTCAGGTGATGTGTGGTCACAGTATGGCCATCACCATTGTTGTCTTGTCTTCAGGTGATGTGTGGTCACAGTATGGCCGTCACCATTGTTGTCTTGTCTTCAGGTGATGTGTGGTCACAGTATGGCCGTCACCATTGTTGTCTTGTCTTCAGGTGATGTGTGGTCACAGTATGGCCATGACCATTGTTGTCTTGTCTTCAGGTGATGTGTGGTCACAGTATGGCCATGACCATTGTTGTCTTGTCTTCAGGTGATGTGTGGTCACAGTATGGCCGTCACCATTGTTGTCTTGTCTTCAGGTGATGCTCGGTCACAGTATGGCCATGACCATTGTTGTCTTGTCTTCAGGTGATGCTCGGTCACAGTATGGCCATCACCATTGTTGTCTTCAGGTGATGCTCGGTCACAATATGGCCATGACCATTGTTGTCTTGTCTTCAGGTGATGCTCGGTCACAGTATGGCCATCACCATTGTTGTCTTCAGGTGATGCTCGGTCACAGTATGGCCTTTACCATTGTTTTCTTGTCTTCAGGTCCCCTGGGCTGTGCTCTCACCCTCCGGTTTGGATCTCGTCCTGTTGTCGTCTTCGGAGGTTTTCTCTCATTTTTTGGGATGTTTTTAGCCTCCTTCTCTACAGAACTTTACCAGCTTTACCTCAGCATCGGAGTCGTGTCAGGTAAGCAACCCTCTCATCGTTTTTATCTGTGGGAGCTCCCTACATGGACTAGAGTTAATGTTATTTCTATTGTTCTACAGGACTGGGATGGGCTCTGATCTTCTCCCCATCGATGGCGGCTGTGACCTGCTACTTCTCTCGGAGACGGTCCCTGGCCACAGGATTTGTGCTGACTGGTATTGGTGTCTTCTCCTTTGCCTTGACTCCCCTCCTCCAGTACCTTGTAGAAGAATACTCTTGGCGAGGGGGCATGCTCTTGCTGTCTGGAGTGGCACTTCATTCTGTGCCATGTGGGGCCCTGCTCCATATCCCTGGTGAGGCCCCGTCTGAGCAGCCCCGATCCCTCCTCTGGGGCTGGGAACTTCTCAGGCATTGGGCTTTCCTGCGGTACTGCCTGGCTGTTACTCTGATCAATGCTGCCTACTTTGTGCCCTTTACTCATCTGGTTGCTCATATGCGGACGAAAGGCATCGGAGATCGGCAGGCCGCCTTTCTCATGGCTCTGGTCGGGGTGGCCGATGTCGGTGGCCGTCTGTTCGCTGGGTGGCTCTCTGATCTTAGCTCAAAACATACACTGCATCTGCTGAGCCTGTGGACAGGACTGACCGCTGTGACCCTTGGGCTGCTTCCCCTTGCAGCTAGAGAGGTGGAGATGGGGGCCGCTGTCACCGCATTTGGTTTCTGTGCTGGGGCACTGACTCCGGGGGTCTTCTCGGCCCTCCCATGGGTTGTCGGGGCAGAGATGGTTCTTCCTGCACTTGGACTGCTGCAGATGCTGGAGAGTGTGGGAGGACTCCTGGGACCTCCTATATCAGGTGAGTGAGTCCTCCATGTCCTCTACAATAAGACCCTGTGCCATGAAAAGGACCAAGAACAGCAGAGAAATGGCAGCAATGGTGAACCAGAAACGGAGCGGACCGAAGGGGCTAAAACAGGTCAGGAAGAGACATCACAGGGGGTTAGTAATGATCAGACAGTGTAGACATCCTCCTCTGAGAAGAGACATCACAGGGGGTTAGTAATGATCAGACAGTGTAGACATCCTCCTCTGAGAAGAGACATCACAGGAGGTTAGTAATGATCAGACAGGAGTGTAGACATCCTCCTCTGAGAAGAGACATCACAGGGGGTTAGTAATGATCAGACATGAGTGTAGACATCCTCCTCTGAGAAGAGACATCACAGGGGGTTAGTAATGATCAGACAGTGTAGACATCCTCCTCTGAGAAGAGACATCACAGGAGGTTAGTAATGATCAGACATGAGTGTAGACATCCTCCTCTGAGAAGAGACATCACAGGAGGTTAGTAATAATCAGACATGAGTGTAGACATCCTCCTCTGAGAAGAGACATCACAGGGGGTTAGTAATGATCAGACAGTGTAGACATCCTCCTCTGAGAAGAGACATCACAGGGGGTTAGTAATGATCAGACATGAGTGTAGACATCCTCCTCTGAGAAGAGACATCACAGGGGGTTAGTAATGATCAGACAGTGTAGACATCCTCCTCTGAGAAGAGACATCACAGGAGGTTAGTAATGATCAGACAGTGTAGACATCCTCCTCTGAGAAGAGACATCACAGGGGGTTAGTAATGATCAGACACGAGTGTAGACATCCTCCTCTGAGAAGAGACATCACAGGGGGTTAGTAATGATCAGACATGAGTGTAGACATCCTCCTCTGAGAAGAGACATCACAGGGGGTTAGTAATGATCAGACAGGAGTGTAGACATCCTCCTCTGAGAAGAGACATCACAGGGGGTTAGTAATGATCAGACAGTGTAGACATCCTCCTCTGAGAAGAGACATCACAGGGGGTTAGTAATGATCAGACAGTGTAGACATCCTCCTCTGAGAAGAGACATCACAGGAGGTTAGTAATGATCAGACAGTGTAGACATCCTCCTCTGAGAAGAGACATCACAGGAGGTTAGTAATGATCAGACAGTGTAGACATCCTCCTCTGAGAAGAGACATCACAGGGGGTTAGTAATGATCAGACAGTGTAGACATCCTCCTCTGAGAAGAGACATCACAGGGGGTTAGTAATGATCAGACATGAGTGTAGACATCCTCCTCTGAGAAGAGACATCACAGGGGGTTAGTAATGATCAGACATGAGTGTAGACATCCTCCTCTGAGAAGAGACATCACAGGGGGTTAGTAATGATCAGACAGTGTAGACATCCTCCTCTGAGAAGAGACATCACAGGAGGTTAGTAATGATCAGACAGTGTAGACATCCTCCTCTGAGAAGAGACATCACAGGAGGTTAGTAATGATCAGACATGAGTGTAGACATCCTCCTCTGAGAAGAGACATCACAGGAGGTTAGTAATGATCAGACAGTGTAGACATCCTCCTCTGAGAAGAGACATCACAGGAGGTTAGTAATGATCAGACAGTGTAGACATCCTCCTCTGAGAAGAGACATCACAGGAGGTTAGTAATGATCAGACATGAGTGTAGACATCCTCCTCTGAGAAGAGACATCACAGGAGGTTAGTAATGATCAGACAGTGTAGACATCCTCCTCTGAGAAGAGACATCACAGGAGGTTAGTAATGATCAGACATGAGTGTAGACATCCTCCTCTTAGAAGAGACATCACAGGAGGTTAGTAATGATCAGACAGTGTAGACATCCTCCTCTGAGAAGAGACATCACAGGGGGTTAGTAATGATCAGACACGAGTGTAGACATCCTCCTCTGAGAAGAGACATCACAGGAGGTTAGTAATGATCAGACATGAGTGTAGACATCCTCCTCTGAGAAGAGACATCACAGGAGGTTAGTAATGATCAGACATGAGTGTAGACATCCTCCTCTGAGAAGAGACATCACAGGAGGTTAGTAATGATCAGACAGTGTAGACATCCTCCTCTGAGAAGAGACATCACAGGGGGTTAGTAATGATCAGACAGTGTAGACATCCTCCTCTGAGAAGAGATCACAGGAGGTTAGTAATGATCAGACAGTGTAGACATCCTCCTCTGAGAAGAGACATCACAGGAGGTTAGTAATGATCAGACAGTGTAGACATCCTCCTCTGAGAAGAGACATCACAGGGGGTTAGTAATGATCAGACAGTGTAGACATCCTCCTCTGAGAAGAGACATCACAGGAGGTTAGTAATGATCAGACATGAGTGTAGACATCCTCCTCTGAGAAGAGACATCACAGGGGGTTAGTAATGATCAGACATGAGTGTAGACATCCTCCTCTGAGAAGAGACATCACAGGAGGTTAGTAATGATCAGACAGTGTAGACATCCTCCTCTGAGAAGAGACATCACAGGAGGTTAGTAATGATCAGACAGTGTAGACATCCTCCTCTGAGAAGAGACATCACAGGGGGTTAGTAATGATCAGACATGAGTGTAGACATCCTCCTCTGAGAAGAGACATCACAGGAGGGTTAGTAATGATCAGACATGAGTGTAGACATCCTCCTCTGAGAAGAGACATCACAGGGGGTTAGTAATGATCAGACAGTGTAGACATCCTCCTCTGAGAAGAGACATCACAGGAGGTTAGTAATGATCAGACAGTGTAGACATCCTCCTCTGAGAAGAGACATCACAGGAGGTTAGTAATGATCAGACATGAGTGTAGACATCCTCCTCTGAGAAGAGACATCACAGGGGGTTAGTAATGATCAGACAGTGTAGACATCCTCCTCTGAGAAGAGACATCACAGGGGGTTAGTAATGATCAGACATGAGTGTAGACATCCTCCTCTGAGAAGAGACATCACAGGGGGTTAGTAATGATCAGACAGTGTAGACATCCTCCTCTGAGAAGAGACATCACAGGGGGTTAGTAATGATCAGACAGTGTAGACATCCTCCTCTGAGAAGAGACATCACAGGGGGTTAGTAATGATCAGACATGAGTGTAGACATCCTCCTCTGAGAAGAGACATCACAGGAGGTTAGTAATGATCAGACATGAGTGTAGACATCCTCCTCTGAGAAGAGACATCACAGGAGGTTAGTAATGATCAGACAGTGTAGACATCCTCCTCTGAGAAGAGACATCACAGGAGGTTAGTAATGATCAGACACGAGTGTAGACATCCTCCTCTGAGAAGAGACAATCACAGGGGGTTAGTAATGATCAGACATGAGTGTAGACATCCTCCTCTGAGAAGAGACATCACAGGGGGTTAGTAATGATCAGACATGAGTGTAGACATCCTCCTCTGAGAAGAGACATCACAGGAGGTTAGTAATGATCAGACATGAGTGTAGACATCCTCCTCTGAGAAGAGACATCACAGGAGGTTAGTAATGATCAGACATGAGTGTAGACATCCTCCTCTGAGAAGAGACATCACAGGAGGTTAGTAATGATCAGACAGTGTAGACATCCTCCTCTGAGAAGAGACATCACAGGGGGTTAGTAATGATCAGACAGTGTAGACATCCTCCTCTGAGAAGAGACATCACAGGAGGTTAGTAATGATCAGACAGTGTAGACATCCTCCTCTGAGAAGAGACATCACAGGGGGGTTAGTAATGATCAGACACAAGTGTAGACATCCTCCTCTGAGAAGAGACATCACAGGGGGTTAGTAATGATCAGACAGTGTAGACATCCTCCTCTGAGAAGAGACATCACAGGGGGTTAGTAATGATCAGACAGTGTAGACATCCTCCTCTGAGAAGAGACATCACAGGGGGTTAGTAATGATCAGACAGTGTAGACATCCTCCTCTGAGAAGAGACATCACAGGAGGTTAGTAATGATCAGACAGTGTAGACATCCTCCTCTGAGAAGAGACATCACAGGGGGTTAGTAATGATCAGACAGTGTAGACATCCTCCTCTGAGAAGAGACATCACAGGGGGTTAGTAATGATCAGACAGTGTAGACATCCTCCTCTGAGAAGAGACATCACAGGAGGTTAGTAATGATCAGACAGTGTAGACATCCTCCTCTGAGAAGAGACATCACAGGAGGTTAGTAATGATCAGACATGAGTGTAGACATCCTCCTCTGAGAAGAGACATCACAGGAGGTTAGTAATGATCAGACAGTGTAGACATCCTCCTCTGAGAAGAGACATCACAGGAGGTTAGTAATGATCAGACATGAGTGTAGACATCCTCCTCTGAGAAGAGACATCACAGGGGGTTAGTAATGATCAGACAGTGTAGACATCCTCCTCTGAGAAGAGACATCACAGGGGGTTAGTAATGATCAGACATGAGTGTAGACATCCTCCTCTGAGAAGAGACATCACAGGAGGTTAGTAATGATAAGACATGAGTGTAGACATCCTCCTCTGAGAAGAGACATCACAGGAGGTTAGTAATGATCAGACATGAGTGTAGACATCCTCCTCTGAGAAGAGACATCACAGGAGGTTAGTAATGATCAGACACGAGTGTAGACATCCTCCTCTGAGAAGAGACATCACAGGGGGTTAGTAATGATCAGACATGAGTGTAGACATCCTCCTCTGAGAAGAGACATCACAGGAGGTTAGTAATGATCAGACACGAGTGTAGACATCCTCCTCTGAGAAGAGACATCACAGGGGGTTAGTAATGATAAGACATGAGTGTAGACATCCTCCTCTGAGAAGAGACATCACAGGAGGGTTAGTAATGATCAGACACGTGTAGACATCCTCCTCTGAGAAGAGACATCACAGGGGGTTAGTAATGATCAGACAGTGTAGACATCCTCCTCTGAGAAGAGACATCACAGGGGGTTAGTAATGATCAGACATGAGTGTAGACATCCTCCTCTGAGAAGAGACATCACAGGAGGTTAGTAATGATCAGACAGTGTAGACATCCTCCTCTGAGAAGAGACATCACAGGGGGTTAGTAATGATCAGACAGTGTAGACATCCTCCTCTGAGAAGAGACATCACAGGGAGGTTAGTAATGATCAGACAGTGTAGACATCCTCCTCTGAGAAGAGACATCACAGGAGGTTAGTAATGATCAGACAGTGTAGACATCCTCCTCTGAGAAGAGACATCACAGGGGGTTAGTAATGATCAGACAGTGTAGACATCCTCCTCTGAGAAGAGACATCACAGGAGGTTAGTAATGATCAGACAGTGTAGACATCCTCCTCTGAGAAGAGACATCACAGGAGGTTAGTAATGATCAGACAGTGTAGACATCCTCCTCTGAGAAGAGACATCACAGGGGGTTAGTAATGATCAGACAGTGTAGACATCCTCCTCTGAGAAGAGACATCACAGGGGGTTAGTAATGATCAGACAGTGTAGACATCCTCCTCTGAGAAGAGACATCACAGGAGGTTAGTAATGATCAGACAGTGTAGACATCCTCCTCTGAGAAGAGACATCACAGGGGGTTAGTAATGATCAGACAGTGTAGACATCCTCCTCTGAGAAGAGACAGTCACAGGAGGTTAGTAATGATCAGACATGAGTGTAGACATCCTCCTCTGAGAAGAGACATCACAGGGGGTTAGTAATGATCAGACAGTGTAGACATCCTCCTCTGAGAAGAGACATCACAGGGGTTAGTAATGATCAGACATGAGTGTAGACATCCTCCTCTGAGAAGAGACATCACAGGGGGTTAGTAATGATCAGACAGTGTAGACATCCTCCTCTGAGAAGAGACATCACAGGAGGTTAGTAATGATCAGACAGTGTAGACATCCTCCTCTGAGAAGAGACATCACAGGAGGTTAGTAATGATCAGACAGTGTAGACATCCTCCTCTGAGAAGAGACATCACAGGAGGTTAGTAATGATCAGACAGTGTAGACATCCTCCTCTGAGAAGAGACATCACAGGGGGTTAGTAATGATCAGACAGTGTAGACATCCTCCTCTGAGAAGAGACATCACAGGGGGTTAGTAATGATCAGACATGAGTGTAGACATCCTCCTCTGAGAAGAGACATCACAGGGGGTTAGTAATGATCAGACAGTGTAGACATCCTCCTCTGAGAAGAGACATCACAGGAGGTTAGTAATGATCAGACAGTGTAGACATCCTCCTCTGAGAAGAGACATCACAGGAGGTTAGTAATGATCAGACAGTGTAGACATCCTCCTCTGAGAAGAGACATCACAGGGGGTTAGTAATGATCAGACATGAGTGTAGACATCCTCCTCTGAGAAGAGACATCACAGGAGGTTAGTAATGATCAGACAGTGTAGACATCCTCCTCTGAGAAGAGACATCACAGGAGGTTAGTAATGATCAGACATGAGTGTAGACATCCTCCTCTGAGAAGAGACATCACAGGGGGTTAGTAATGATCAGACAGTGTAGACATCCTCCTCTGAGAAGAGACATCACAGGAGGTTAGTAATGATCAGACATGAGTGTAGACATCCTTCCTCTGAGAAGAGACATCACAGGGGGGTTAGTAATGATCAGACATGAGTGTAGACATCCTCCTCTGAGAAGAGACATCACAGGGGGTTAGTAATGATCAGACAGTGTAGACATCCTCCTCTGAGAAGAGACATCACAGGAGGTTAGTAATGATCAGACAGTGTAGACATCCTCCTCTGAGAAGAGACATCACAGGGGGTTAGTAATGATCAGACAGTGTAGACATCCTCCTCTGAGAAGAGACATCACAGGGGGTTAGTAATGATCAGACAGTGTAGACATCCTCCTCTGAGAAGAGACATCACAGGGGGTTAGTAATGATCAGACAGTGTAGACATCCTCCTCTGAGAAGAGACATCACAGGGGGTTAGTAATGATCAGACAGTGTAGACATCCTCCTCTGAGAAGAGACATCACAGGAGGTTAGTAATGATCAGACATGAGTGTAGACATCCTCCTCTGAGAAGAGACATCACAGGGGGTTAGTAATGATCAGACAGTGTAGACATCCTCCTCTGAGAAGAGACATCACAGGGGGTTAGTAATGATCAGACAGTGTAGACATCCTCCTCTGAGAAGAGACATCACAGGGGGTTAGTAATGATCAGACATGAGTGTAGACATCCTCCTCTGAGAAGAGACATCACAGGAGGTTAGTAATGATCAGACATGAGTGTAGACATCCTCCTCTGAGAAGAGACATCACAGGAGGTTAGTAATGATCAGACAGTGTAGACATCCTCCTCTGAGAAGAGACATCACAGGGGGTTAGTAATGATCAGACATGAGTGTAGACATCCTCCTCTGAGAAGAGACATCACAGGAGGTTAGTAATGATCAGACATGAGTGTAGACATCCTCCTCTGAGAAGAGACATCACAGGAGGTTAGTAATGATCAGACAGTGTAGACATCCTCCTCTGAGAAGAGACATCACAGGGGGTTAGTAATGATCAGACAGTGTAGACATCCTCCTCTGAGAAGAGACATCACAGGAGGTTAGTAATGATCAGACAGTGTAGACATCCTCCTCTGAGAAGAGACATCACAGGAGGGTTAGTAATGATCAGACATGAGTGTAGACATCCTCCTCTGAGAAGAGACATCACAGGAGGTTAGTAATGATCAGACAGTGTAGACATCCTCCTCTGAGAAGAGACATCACAGGGGGTTAGTAATGATCAGACAGTGTAGACATCCTCCTCTGAGAAGAGACATCACAGGGGGTTAGTAATGATCAGACAGTGTAGACATCCTCCTCTGAGAAGAGACATCACAGGAGGTTAGTAATGATCAGACAGAGTGTAGACATCCTCCTCTGAGAAGAGACATCACAGGAGGTTAGTAATGATCAGACATGAGTGTAGACATCCTCCTCTGAGAAGAGACATCACAGGGGTTAGTAATGATCAGACAGTGTAGACATCCTCCTCTGAGAAGAGACATCACAGGGAGGTTAGTAATGATCAGACAGTGTAGACATCCTCCTCTGAGAAGAGACATCACAGGAGGGTTAGTAATGATCAGACAGTGTAGACATCCTCCTCTGAGAAGAGACATCACAGGAGGTTAGTAATGATCAGACAGTGTAGACATCCTCCTCTGAGAAGAGACATCACAGGAGGGTTAGTAATGATCAGACACGAGTGTAGACATCCTCCTCTGAGAAGAGACATCACAGGAGGTTAGTAATGATCAGACAGTGTAGACATCCTCCTCTGAGAAGAGACATCACAGGGGGTTAGTAATGATCAGACAGTGTAGACATCCTCCTCTGAGAAGAGACATCACAGGGGGTTAGTAATGATCAGACAGTGTAGACATCCTCCTCTGAGAAGAGACATCACAGGAGGTTAGTAATGATCAGACATGAGTGTAGACATCCTCCTCTGAGAAGAGACATCACAGGGGGTTAGTAATGATCAGACAGTGTAGACATCCTCCTCTGAGAAGAGACATCACAGGGGGTTAGTAATGATCAGACAGTGTAGACATCCTCCTCTGAGAAGAGACATCACAGGAGGTTAGTAATGATCAGACATGAGTGTAGACATCCTCCTCTGAGAAGAGACATCACAGGAGGTTAGTAATGATCAGACAGTGTAGACATCCTCCTCTGAGAAGAGACATCACAGGGGGTTAGTAATGATCAGACAGGTGTAGACATCCTCCTCTGAGAAGAGACATCACAGGAGGTTAGTAATGATCAGACAGTGTAGACATCCTCCTCTGAGAAGAGACATCACAGGGGGTTAGTAATGATCAGACATGAGTGTAGACATCCTCCTCTGAGAAGAGACATCACAGGAGGTTAGTAATGATCAGACAGTGTAGACATCCTCCTCTGAGAAGAGACATCACAGGGGGTTAGTAATGATCAGACACGAGTGTAGACATCCTCCTCTGAGAAGAGACATCACAGGAGGTTAGTAATGATCAGACAGTGTAGACATCCTCCTCTGAGAAGAGACATCACAGGGAGGTTAGTAATGATCAGACAGTGTAGACATCCTCCTCTGAGAAGAGACATCACAGGAGGTTAGTAATGATCAGACAGTGTAGACATCCTCCTCTGAGAAGAGACATCACAGGGGGTTAGTAATGATCAGACAGTGTAGACATCCTCCTCTGAGAAGAGACATCACAGGAGGTTAGTAATGATCAGACAGTGTAGACATCCTCCTCTGAGAAGAGACATCACAGGGGGTTAGTAATGATCAGACATGAGTGTAGACATCCTCCTCTGAGAAGAGACATCACAGGGGGTTAGTAATGATCAGACAGGTGTAGACATCCTCCTCTGAGAAGAGACATCACAGGGGGTTAGTAATGATCAGACAGTGTAGACATCCTCCTCTGAGAAGAGACATCACAGGAGGGTTAGTAATGATCAGACAGTGTAGACATCCTCCTCTGAGAAGAGACATCACAGGGAGGTTAGTAATGATCAGACAGTGTAGACATCCTCCTCTGAGAAGAGACATCACAGGGGGTTAGTAATGATCAGACAGTGTAGACATCCTCCTCTGAGAAGAGACATCACAGGGGGGTTAGTAATGATCAGACATGAGTGTAGACATCCTCCTCTGAGAAGAGACATCACAGGGGGTTAGTAATGATCAGACAGAGTGTAGACATCCTCCTCTGAGAAGAGACATCACAGGGGGTTAGTAATGATCAGACAGTGTAGACATCCTCCTCTGAGAAGAGACATCACAGGAGGTTAGTAATGATCAGACAGGTGTAGACATCCTCCTCTGAGAAGAGACATCACAGGAGGTTAGTAATGATCAGACAGTGTAGACATCCTCCTCTGAGAAGAGACATCACAGGAGGGTTAGTAATGATCAGACAGTGTAGACATCCTCCTCTGAGAAGAGACATCACAGGAGG